>NW_024081485.1:773030-837375 GCF_003009895.1 Hyaena hyaena
TCCTCAGGAAACTAACAGTAGAACTCCCCTATGACCCAGCAATAGCACTGCTAGGAATTTACCCAAGGGATACAGAAATGCTGAGGCATAGGAGCACATGGACCCCAGTGTTCATAGCAGCACTCTCCACAATAGCTAAAACATGGAAAGAGCCTTAGTGTCCATCAACAGATGAATGGATCAAGAAGATGTAGTTTATCTATACCATGGAATACTACATGGCTATGAGAAACAATGAAATCTGGCCATGTGTAGCAACGTGGATGGACCTTGAGGGTGTTACGCTGAGCGAAATAAGTCAGGCAGAGAAGGACAAATATGATATGTTTGCACATATAGGAGGGTTAGGAGGAACTTAACTGAGGAACAAGGGGGAGAAGAAGGGGGGAAATGGTGGGGGAAAGGGAGAGAGGCAAACCATGAGAGACTCTTGAATGGTGACAAAAACTGAGGACTGATGGATATGGGGTGGAGGAGGGATGGGCATGGAGGAGGGCACTTGTGGGGACGAGCACTGAGTGTTATGTGGAAACTAATTTGACAATAAACTATTTGTAAAAAAAAAAAAGAATCTAGTATCCAGAATATATAACTACATTACAACTCAACAACAGAAAGATCAACCACCCAATTAAATAGTATACAAATGACTTGAATAGACCTTTCTCCAAAGAAGATATACAACTAGTGTTAAGCACATGGAAAGATGCTCCACCCCATTTATCATTAGGAAAATGTAATCAAAACCATAATGAGATGATATTTTACACCCCACTATTATGACTAAGGAAAAAAGACATTAATGATTGTGGATGTGGTGAAATGGGATCCTCTTACAGCTGGTGGAATGTAAAATAGTGCAACTGCTTTGGAAAACAATTTTGCAGTTCCTCAAAAAATTAAACTTGGAATTATCATATGATTAGCTATTCAATTTCTTGGTTATATACCCCCCAAAATTGAAAACAAGTACTCAAACAAGTGCTTGTACATACATGCTCATTCAGCACTATCCACAACAGCCAAAAAGTGGTAACAGCCCAAATGGCCAAAAAGATGATTGGATAGACAAAAGTGGTATTTACAGACAATGGAATATTATCTAGCCATTTAGAGGAATGAAGTAATGCAACATGCTACAGAGTGGATGAAGCTTGAAAATATGCTAAGTAAAAGAATCCAGACACAAAAAAATCACATATCATATGCTTCCATTTGTATGCAAATTCCAGAATAATTAAATCCAAAGAGATAGGAAACATATTATTGGTCGCCAGGGATTAGGGGAAGGGAGGAATAGGGACTTGTTTAATGGGTAGCAGGTTTTTTTCTTAGGATGATGAAAATGGTTTTGGAAATAGAGGTAGTGATTGCATAACATTGTGAATGTACTAAATATCACTGAATAGTATACTTTAAAATGGTAAAATTTGAAAAAAATATAAATAAAATGGTTACTTTTGTATTATGTGAATTTCACCTTAGTAACTAAAACAGAAAATAGATTTATCTTGAAAAATGTGACTAAGAATTATGCAATCAGTTTAATTTTTCTTATGTCAGCTATTAATTACGTATGTTTAGAAGAGAATAAGCAAGTAACATGCCGAATTTTGGTGATATTTTAAAATCATAATATATTGACATTTTTCTACTAAACATTTAACTTTCACACTACGATCATAGAAGGGGACATTTTTTAGAAAAATATGTGGTGTTTTCAAGAACCGGATCTTTTTGATATCAAAAAATATCTTTTTGATATTCAAGCATTTATATTTTGAAACACTTATATCAATATCTACCTAATTCTGTGAATGTAAACTATTGTTGAATTTGTTTAGTCTAACTTTAAAGTAATTGGAATCTCTAGATAGTATAAACTTAAATTTTGTTATAATTTTCAATTGTTTTGACAGGACCATTTCTTTGAGATTTTATTTTACTGGGTATTTTGAAACTGGAATGAATGAGTTTTAAATTTATAGACACCTAACGTTTTAGAATTTTTGTTAACAGACTATTTTAGGTTTCTTGCTCTGTTTTTAACTTAAAATTTGGATGGGACATGAATTTTAGAAAAGTGCCTTCTTTAGCAAAACTCATTTCACAGATAGCTGACTAGCAAGCCTTTAAAGGAGCAAAGGTTTATTCCATTTTAATTAAGCTTCCAAAACTTTCCCGCTCTTGCAGTTTATAACTAAGCTTTCATATTTGCCAAATTAGGCAAGAAACTTTATGAGAACAAATTTTATGATATATTATGGCTTCAATTTTAGTTCAGCTCAGCAGGAAACCAACTTTCTTTACAGTGTGCCAACATTTTATTTTTTTCCTTGGCCCTGTTCAGGAAATGGTGTATTAAAGAGCATTTGTTAACATTGAAAAGCAAGAAATTTGTCTTAAAGCAACAGGTTGAGATCAGTGTCTGCTAAATATGGAATGAAAATTATATATTAATCAAAATCATTCCACTCATGGCAAAAAAATAAAAAGTGAGGAATATCTTTTTGGATTTAATTTAAAAAATCCAAATCGTTTTCTACTTCAAATGTTTTTAAAGCATCATGGTTTATATATATTATCATTAAATTCAGAGAGAGATCCAGATTTATAATTTTCAGTATTTTATTAAAAAGAAGGGAATATAAAATCCAAATAAAATATTAGGTAATGGATCTTTAAAAGGAATAAGGTGAATGTCATATTATCCTTGATCCTTATGTAAGTTAGAAATGACTGTCTAAGTTATATATAATACAATTGTTAAATTGAAATAAAAATAATTACATAATATTTATGCTACAAGTATAAAAATATTGTATAAGTAAAGTTTTATTTTGCCCTTAATTAGGGAATCGATATTTTGTCAAAGTATATATACTTTTAGATTTCCAGTTTTCCCTCAGCATATTAATTATATCTTTCCACTGTCTTCTGGATTCCATAGTTCATGTTAAATACTCAGCTGTAAATTTTTTTTTTTTCCTTTGAAAGTGGTATGTCCTTTTTCTCCTCCTGTCTGTTTTTAAGATTTTCTTATCATCTTTATTTTCAGCAGTTTGACTGCTGGGTATTGTGTTATATTACTTTTTCCAATGTGGGCTTTGCTATTCTTCCTGAGTCAGTGAATTAGTGTATTGTATCAGTTTTGGAATATTCTCAGCTGTTTTCTGAAAATACCGCTTTTGCCACATTCTCTTAACCAAAGCTGGAATTACATTCTCTCAACTACAACTACATTGGGCTGTTTGATTCCCACATATTTCTTTTATTCTGGTTAATATTTCACTCCCCCCACCCCCGCCATCTTTGCTTCAGTTTGGATATTTTCTACTGATCTCTTCAGATGTTCACAAATCCTATGTTTTCTGTGTTGAGTTAGCGATAAAACTTACCCACTGATTTCCTAATTTCAGATATTGTACTTTTCAATTCTAAAATTACTATTTGATTTATTTTATAGATTTTAATTCTTTGCTGAAATTTTCTTTCTTTCATCAAGTGTGAATGTTTTTCTATATATTCAACTTTTGTTAAATAAGTTTTTTGAAAGTTTAACTTTTCTTAAATCCTTATCTTCTGATTCTGTATCATCTGTGGATCTATGTATACATATATACATACATATATATGTATATATATACATATATTTTTTTCTTTTCATTATTGGTCACATTTTGTAATTCCTGTTGTATACCAAATACCATTTATTATAGGATCATAGACATTAATGTAAGTGTTATTTAGTGTTAAGTGTCAATCACTTTAACTCAGTTTCAAATTTAGCTGGGCAGAGTGAAAACTTTAGATATATCCTTCTGTTACCTCTGGTTTTAAATGTCTTTAAGGGCAAAATCTGTTGTGTTGCAGATATTTCTGATGTGACTTTGTACTTAGGTAGTGTGAAATTATGAGAAATTTTACTTTATCTTTTGAGTTCTGTCCCTTTCTACTACCCCCCTACACCTCCCTCCTTACTTTTGGTTGAGTGCAAATTCTTTTCAGGGGAGATCTGAAGTTCTACACTGAAAGTGATAGGTTCCTCTTACTGTAGTGTCACTTTGACTCTTAATCACCACAGTACTATAGAAAACATTATTTGCCCTCTGGCCTATTTTTTACTCCTCATTCCAAATCATCTTGTGCAGTCCTGGCCCCCCAGCAAATCTTCCAGCAGAAGACTATGTTTTAGAGTTTCAGTGGATTTTAGTCTGTCATGCCAGCCACTGAACCATCCAGAACTATGCTGGTTTCTCTTTTTCCTAGTCGTGTCCCTCTTTCTGACTCATAGATAGTACATGGCAAATCCTCCTAGAAATGAAAACAATTAGAAAACTTGACTTACCTAAGAAGAGATAATACTTTTCTCTTCGTTTACCCTTATTAGCTCACATTGTTGTCTGCCATCTTTAAAAATATAACTTGGAGAGACAACTTATTTTTTTTTTTCTAGTTGTGGTGGAAGCAGTGACTTGCCACTATGTGCTGGTAATTTAGTCTTATAAAAGTAAGAACAAAATTTAGACCTATTTGTTTAGTCTATTATGTGTTGTATTTTTTAATTATTTTAATTTTTAAATTTTGTGTGAACCCAGGTTAGTTAACATACAGTGTAATAATGATTTCTGAAGTAGAATTTATTGATTCATCTCTTACATAGAACACCCAGTGCTTATCCCAACAAGTGCCCTCCATAATGCCCATCACCCATTTAGCCCATCCCCCCACCCAGCACCCCACTAGCAACCCTCAGTTTGTTCTCTCTATTTAAGAGTTTCTTATGGTTTGCCTCCCTCTCTGTTTTTATCTTATTTTTCTTACCTTCCCTTATGTTCATCCGTTTTGTTTCTTAAATTCCATATATGAGTGAAATCATATTATATTTATCTTTCTCTGACCTATTTCACATAACATAATATACTCTAGTTCATCCATGTTGCAAATGGCAAGATTTCATTCTTTTTTGATTGCTGAGTAATATTTCAGTGTGTGTGGGTGTGTGTGTATGTGTGTGTGTATCACATCTTTATCCGTTTGTCAGTTAATGGACATTTGGGTTATTTCTATAACTTGGCTATTGTTGATAGTGCTCCTATAAACATTGGGGTGCATGTGCCCCTTGAGTCAGCACTTTTGTATTCTTTGGATAAATACTTAGTAGTGTAATTGCTGGGTCGTAAGGTAGTTCTATTTTTAATTTGGGAGGAATCTCCATACTGTTTTCCAGAGTGGTTGTGGCTGTATGTGTTGTATTTATATAATGTTTATATGCTTAGATTATTGGTTTGTTATTGAATATTAATATCTCTTGCTAAATCTACTAGGGCCCAGAAGTTGATCGACATTACTGTTTGGAAGAATGCTATATAGAGAGCTAGTTTTAATTTAAAATTCCATTTTGTCAGTAGCAATTGAAATAAAAAATAAACTGAAATTAATTTTCTTTTTCTTTCCCCCTTTCCTGTTTAGTGAGTGATAGTTGCTTCAGGAATCTCGCAGAAGATCGCAGTGGGATAAATCTCAAAGATCTCGTACAAGATCCTTCTTTGTGAGTATTTGGTTTTCAGTACTAAGCGTAACTTCATGGTTGGTGTGACTTTTTTTCAAAAGAGTTGTAACTAAGAATTAATTTAAGGTTGAGTAATTTTTCTTTTCTTTCTCTCTCTCTTTTAAAAAAATTTTTATTTTAGTGTTTTATTTTTTTCTGAGAGAGAGAGAGACAGCATGAACAGGGGAGGGTCAGAGAGAGAGGGACATGCAGAATCTGAAACAGACTCCAGGTTCTGAGCTAGGTGTCAGTACAGAGCCCGATGTGGGGCTCGAACCCACGAACCATGAGATCATGACCTGAGCCGAAGTCAGATGCTTAACTGACTGAGCCACCCAGGCAACCCCCTCTCTCTCTCTCTCTCTTTTTTTTGTTTTTTGTTTAAAACTTATTTATTTGTTTTGAGAATGAGAGAGAGCACGTGCAAGTGGGGAAGGGGCAGAGAAAAGGAGAGAGAGAATCCCAAGGAGTTTCTGCGATGACAGATCAATGTGGGGCTCAGTCTCACAAATTGTGAGATTATGACCTGAGCCAAAATCAAGAGTCAGATGCTCTTAACCAACTGAGCTACCCAGGCACTCCAACTTTTTCTTTTCTAACAATTTGAGTTACATATAGTGAAGTACATCCAATAGTTTCAGTAGAAGTGAAGACATAGAATAGTTTCTTTTAGAAATAGATAGTAGAAGAAGACATAGCATTACGATTAACAATTGACTTTCCAGGATTCTATACTAATGATTGATCATATCCTGCCAGTGTGTCAGTAGATACTGAACAGGGAAGATGATACATAATTTATTTGCTGGGAAGGTGCAATTGAATTTGCTCACATTAATTTTAAGTTTCTTTTTTTAATGTTTTATTTATTTTTGAGAGAGAGAGAGACGGTGTGAGCAGGGGAGGGTCGGAGAGAGAGAGGGAGACACAGAATCTGAGGCAAATTCCAGGCTCTGAGCTAGCTGTCAGCACAGAGCCCAATGCGGGGCTCGAACCCACAAACCGTGAGATCATGACCTGAGCCGAAGTTGGCCGCTTAACTGACTGAGCCACCCAGGTGCCCCAGTTTTAAGTTTTTTAGTAATTTATAATACTTGTAAGAACAATTACAAACATAAAAAAAATATAAATAATATTTTGAATATTTAAAATATATTTATAGTATTTTACATTTGAAAGCCTAATAAGGAAATAATTTTTGCAGAATTTTATAGGTTTCAGTTTTTAATGTTTCTTACCAGTGTCTCTATTTTTATGGATTAATTTTTCATAATTTCATATTTGCTATAAATTATGCGTCCTATCTTCTATATGAACATACCTAGATGATCTTACCATCTGGTAAGATCACCTTTTATTTAAAAAAAAAAATCAAGACCAGTTAAGCCTTGGGAAGTAGAGAAGAAAAAAATTGAGTATTGATGGATGCTTTTTTTAATGATATGTATAATGCATTCAGTAAAATATATTGTAACAGGAAATCATTCACATCACATATAATCTATACTCCCAGAAGTTTTACTACTAATTCATTGAGTATGTTGTGATGAGTGAAACACAAGCATGTGTTGAATCTGAATGATACTGATTCTTTAATTTTCCAGTTATTTAAAAATATATAGTCATAAGACATAGAATCTTGAAAATGACTGAATCTTGAAGTTTATAATGTAATGAATTTACAAATGAGTTTCCATACTCAAGTCTTTCAATTTTTTCTTATTAATCTGTTTCTCTTTACCTCAAAAGTAATCAGTATTCTTTCTCCATGATTTTTATTCCGGTGAAGATTGACATTTGTCCTTTTAGCCTATAATTATTTAATCAAGAATATAACTATTTTATGTGGATGTAAATATTCCAGGTAAATTAATGTTGAATAACATTTATTTGCATGAAGAGCTCTATTTTCCTTATGAATATGGGAGGAAACTTTAATTTTTTTGAAAGATTTCAGCCATTTGAATGAAGAACATAAATTATTCCATTATTGTACTATTTGTAAGGCATAATTTTGGTCACAGTAGTATTATTTATTTGTGTAATATAGTCTTTGTGGAAAAAATGTGTTCATGTAGACTTTAATAATATAAAAGCCATGGAGAATTATACTTGAATAATTGATTACAGCAATGAGTTATAGTGTTTTGAGAGATTCTGATACTTCTTCCAAGAGTATAGAATGATATTCATCATGCACTAAATTTTAAATTCAGTCTTCATATTCTTAGAAAGATTTTTCTCATATCACTACTGTATGGGTTGAACAAAATTATTCTAAGTCTTTTTTTTAAATAGCATATATCTTAATTTAGCATCATTCTTTTAACTTAGCATTTGTCTCTTAGCATTAGCCTTGAATGTAAGAATTTAGTGAGAATTTGTTTTTGCTTTGCCACTTGGATTTGGAATGAACTTTTTAAGGAAGAGTTGTCAAAGTGTACTATTAGTCACTCCAGTTCATAATTTAGGGATATATTTGTTCCTTAGCAAAATTCTTTAAGGAAGGAAATGTTATGTAGAAAAATAATGTATTTGTTTTCAGTTGTTATGATGGGAAATATCTGAGTTGTCATTCTATAGCAATATTCACTTAGTAGATACCTCATGGGTAAGGATTTTTCTTTTTCTTAAAGGCATTTACCTCTGTCCTAGACTCCTGGCAGAAATCTTTACTATTTGTTTACTGATTAATGCACACTACATAGTTGTATAGGAGTTGAATTGTTTATGTTGCAATATCCAGTTGAAAATATGTTGGAAATAATGTTTTTACATTAAAAAAAACCCTTCTCCTTATAAAAGTCACTTTGATGAGTACTCCACACTAGTGTAAGGTTTGTTAACATTGCATATGTGTTATTTTAATAAATGCTCCAAAAATATTATAGTAAGATATGTGTATTTAATGAATGCTTTATGTGTTTACCTTTTTGGTAGATTTGTATTATGACTTACCTACCTGAATTGCTGATGCTGAGAGTAGGTGATGTGTAAAGAATAAATAAGTCTTCTAATCACTAAGGCTGTTAAGAGGAAGACAGAATAAAGAAAGAAAGAAAAACTAAGCTGAAGAGATCCCAGAGTGTCTGGTCAATATTGACACTTAGAGCAGTATGTTGTTTGTTGTAACTGGATAAATGAGCAGGTATGGAATTTCTTTGGACAGAGTACAAAAGTCAAATCAAATGTGTGTGTGTGTGTGTGTGTGTGTGTGTGTGTGTGTAAATGGATGAATGAAGTTTTAACGGTTTACTGCTTCAAAGGAGAATGAAAAAGCAGAACAAGAAGTGACTAAATCACACTTTTAAATCTATGTTAGGTAATTGAATAATGTGATAGGTCCTCTGTAATTTATCTAGATGTGTATATTACACTCCTTAAGTTTGTATAGTAAAACTAATTACTGGGGTACCTGGGTGGCTCAGTTGGTTACGCAGCCGACTTTAGCTCAGGTCATGATCTCGTGGTTCTGGAGTTTGAGCCTCACATCTGGCTCTGGGCTGACAGCTCGGAGCCTGGAGCCTGCTTCGGATTCTGTGTCTCCCTCTCTCTCTGCCCTCCTCTGCTCATGCTCTGTTTGTCTCTCAAAAATAAATACGTGTTAAAAAATTAAAAAAGAAACTAATTATTGGGCTTAATGAACTGAGTGAGCTATGATATAAGAACATGATGGAGAGATGCTAGGGAGAAAAAGAAGAGAAGGTGGTGAATCCTTAAGAAAGACTTTCTGAGCTTATTACTAACTTCTGATCTGTTTTAATAATTAGAGCAGAATGTGACTTGTGGGAAAATTGAAGTAAAGGGGATAGATACTTGAAAAACTCTCTTTTTGGTAGTTAGTCTGAGAATATTTGTTCCTATCACAATCCTGCAGGCATTAAGTGTAAGACCAAATAGAGGAACTTGACATTTATTTCTGATGAATATGTTTAAGGATTTGTTTGAAGTATTAATTTTCATGTATGTTGAATTTTGAAATAAACAATTTAACTGTTTTAATAGTTCAGCTTATATTTAGGCTTATAAATGTTTTAAGACTGAATTCCTTCCTCTGTGTGTAAAATTTGTTGAGTTGTATTATAAGACCTCAAAAGGTCTCTCAATAGCACATTGAAAAGCATTATCAAATTTAACTTGATGTTTCAACATATCAGAAACATATCCAATATGGTACATACTTTTCATGATACAAGAAGTTATTCTTAGCATGATATAATTAATTTTTGTTTCTTTAAATGGAGAAATGCATGCTATTTGCATTATAAAAAATCATTTATGTTGCTTTTTTTAATCTATGCCAGAGAGATGACATTACATGCAAACGAAGCACTGTATATAATGTTCTTTAAGTTATATTTAGTTTTGTTCTTTATAGAGGTAATTCTCAAAAATACTTTTAAGTCCCTATTGACTATGTGCTGATGATGAAAGATAAAATACATTACCATATTTATACTTTAGATTTCCTATTGCTTACTTATAATCTATTTAACACAAGTAATTATTTGAACTCAGATTCATTTATAGAAATTATTAAAGCTGTTTAAGAATCAAAAGAGGAAAAGTAACTTAAGAATGGAAAGGACTAACAGAATTGAACATCTGTTTGTAATCATTGTGTTGATGGTGATTATGTTTATGGGTATGGTGGTCATGTGTTGTTCTTTTTTAATTTGAAAAAGCTTTAAAAAATTTGGGACCATCCTGAGGCACCTGGGTGGCTCAGTTGGTTAAGCGTCCGACTTTGGCTCAGGTCATGATCTCATGGTTCATGGGTTTGAGCCCTGTGTCGGGTTCTGTGCTAACAGACAGCTAAGAGCCTGGAGGCTGTTTCAGATTCTGTACCTCCCTCTCTTTCTGACCCTCCCCTGCTCACGCTGTCTGTCTGTACGTCTGTCTCTCTCTCTCTCTCAGAAATAAATAAAACATTAAAAAATAAAAAATAAATTTAGGACCATCCTATATGTGTGTTATGTAAGGTAGTTACAGAAACAGTTGTTTAATTCATAGCAGAATTGGCTATCTATTGTCACTAGAAATATAATTCATAATGAATGCAGGATACTAGTAGTTTTCTTTATAGTCAAATAAGGAAAGTTTATATTCTTTGAGAATTTTGCACAACACGACAAATATACCAGTCTTTGGGTTTTTTTTCCCCCTTTATGGTACTCAGGGTATATTTTCAATTGTCTCAGTAATATCAAGATTTTGAAAAAAGATATTACCAATTTATAACCTTATGATTAATAAAAAAGGGTGATTCAATAAAATAGATCTTAATTCTGAAGTCTGGATAAATTATGGATGGATAAATACTTTTTCTCGTCAATGTTCTTGGCTGTTTCCTTTAATTGACATGGAATAGACATAATATAATATTTACCATCTCAACCATTTTTAAATGTAAAGTTCAGTAATGTTAAATATATACACACTGTTATACAACCAATCCTAGAAGTTTTTCATCCTTCAGAACTACAAGTCTATACTACCATTAAACAATAATTCCTCATCCCTCCAACTTCCAGCCTCTGGCAACTCATGTTGTACTTTCTGTTCTTATGATTTTGACCATTGTAGAAATCTTATATAAGTAGGATCTTGCAGTATTTGTCTTTTTGTGACTGGTTTATTTTGCTTAGCATAATAGTCCCAAGGGAATTCTTGCATGTTTTAGCATGTGTCAGAATTTCCTTCCTTTTTAGGGATGAATGATATTTCACTGGATATAGGTACACCACATTTTGCTTATGTTCATCTATCAGTGAACACAGGGTTGCTTCAATCTTTTGTTTATTGTGAATACTACTGCTATGAACATCGATGTGCAAATATCTCTTTAAGATCCTGCTTTCAATTCTTCTGGTTATATACCCAGGAGCAGAATTTCTGTATCATATGGTAATTCTGTATTTGATTTTTGAAGAACTGCCATACTGTTTTTTCCATAATGACTGCACCATTTTATATATTCCCACCAACAATACACAAGGGGTCCAATTTGTCTGCTTCCTTACCAACACCCAATATTTTTTTGATTGTTATGGTTTTTGTTGTTGTTATTGTTGTTGATAGTATAATCCTAATGGGTGTGAGGTGATATGTTCTTGGTATTTTTAATTGAACTTTACTTCTTTACATTTTGTCTTTTTAATGAAAACAATGCAACTCATCTAGACAGTAAAGAAAAATGTTTGTTGTGATACTTTGGTATATTCTGTGGTAAACTGTATAGAACTATGTTACTTATTTCCTTTCATTATATTATGAAGAGTATAAAGTGTAAATATGTCCATAGTAGTTTTGTAACAATAGCATTTTAATTAATTTCCCTTATTTTGTATTGTATCACTCGCCTTGTAGTACTGTAATTCTTGTTATACCTCATCTGTAAAGGATTGCTTTTATGTAAAAAAATTCTTTTTTAGTTAAATGATACCAGATTGGAAATGCAGCATACAATTTAAAAAAAAAATAACACTGTGCTAGTCAAAATGTATTTTAATATTATAGATGATTAGTCCTTAATGATAGCATATCATAGATAAAATTCAACAAAATAGTTTATCTGATTATAAATTCCTTAGACATGAAAATTTTATTTATCTTAATGTACTTCTTTACAAATCTTAACTTCTTTTCATGGTTCTGAAACATAACCTTATCCCCTTGAGTATATGACTTCACACTACTGTCTGATTGAGTGATAGTTTGGTCCTTTGGATCATGGCATTAAATGTAAAGGAAAGACAGGATTGCCGTCTGGAAAGCAATCATTATCTAAATATAGCCTGTACTTATCTGCTGGTGTTAAGACAGGTTGCTATGGTGAACTGAATTTCTTAAAAATGCCAGTCAGCAGAGGATAAACAGCAGTTTTTGAAGTGGTTATTTTCCATAGAGCTGTACATTCTCATATCTCATGTTCAGGTAGATGAATTTAGTTAATGATTTTTTATGGTCTATTTGTTGAATTTCAGTTTTAGAGTGTCTTTGAGACCTTTAATGTTTATTAAACAAAATACAACAATTTTTATAGTTACCCTTTGTTTCTCTGAAGATAAATTCATTTGATATGAAAATGCATTTTTAATGGCAACAGTTTAAACATTATTGATCATTCATTTTGCTCTGCTTCCAACAGTTCTGCTAAATCTAAGACAGCTACAAAGTTGTCTTTGTAATATTGTCTCTAAATGTAAGTTTTTGTCACTTTTAGTCAGGTTCTCTTTTGGGTTATCTATTTATTGGTCTGTAAAGTATATATGGGAACAATACAGCTTAATTTAGGCTGGTACTATAGTATTATAGTACTATGTTATATGTCAGAACTGTAAATCCAAAGACTTTGGATTTTACTTTGCTTTTAGAAGACTTTTCCTCATTTCTATCCTTCCACATGTTCCTGAGAATGTATATTTTTGTGGATTTATTTAGAATTTAATCAGAAAACACTGTAGATGCTTGTATTCAGTTTTTCAGAATTAGGTTTAACAGACATCGTTTTTGTAGTCAAGGACTATATGATTGAAGATGGACAATATCTAAGTTGAGTTTGCCACCTGAGGCATATAGATCACCAATATAGTATTAGAGTTTTTAAATGAAATAATGTATCATTTTAATCAGTGGGCTCTTATATTTTCATAGTACAGAAACCTGAGTCAAACTAGCTTAAAAAGTAAAATGGGATTTGATTGGCTTGTGTAACTAAGGTGTACTTCTCATAGAATCTTGAAAGCCTATAAACCAGATCAGGTATGGAAACCCCAAAGAATAGATTGAGGGAGTTTGTGCAAATGAGTTTGTTTTTTACCCTCTGCCATCATTTCTTCTGGTCTTTGTTGGCTTTAGTCTCACTTAGACAGTCACAGTTTCTCCATGAAACCAGGAAGATGGCTGCTACTCTAATTTCCTTTCTTCTAGCTCCATGCTCTCTCTTTACTTCTGGCTCTGAAATGTAAAACCTCATGGAAGAGTTCTGACCTTATTACTCTGGCTAATTTGATCATGTGACATCAGCCAGTCACCAAGGTGATCTGTCTTGGTTGATCAGTCATAGGACAGATACCTGTGGCTGGAATGGTGTGATACCCTAATTAAATGAGAGAGTAGGTAGTCTCAGAAAAAGAGCAAAAGAGCAGGTAAACTCAGTTGTTTATTTAAATAAGAATATACATTGTTAAAAATTGTTAATTCTTTAAAAGAGAACATTTGTTTGCCTGCAGAAAGTATCTCCATTAGATATTGGTAGTATATCTGCAATATTTTTAAAGGATATAGTTCAGTTAATTGATAATAGTTGTTCTATATTTGCTGATATTACTATTTATATCATACACACAAATATGAAATGACTCTGATGAATTTATTACTTTAGTTACAACTGGCAAGACAGCATGTGGCATAGTAACAGGTTGTTTCTATTTTTTCATACTTTCTTCTTTCTTTTTTTTTTTTTAAATGTTTATTTTTTGAGAGAGAGGCAGAGTGTGAGCTGGGGAGGGGCAGAGAGAGAGGGAGACACAGAATCCGAAGCAGGCTCCAGGCTGGGAGCTAACAGCTCAGAGCCCATCACGGGGCTTGAACCCATGAACTGTGAGATCATGACCTGAACTGAAGTCGGACATTTAACCATCTGAGCCACCCAGGTGCCCCTCTTCTTTCATAAATAGAAGAATTTCACCACTATAAATCAAAAAGGAAAAGAGTCAAAGATTCTCATTTACCATTCCATTATAATATCTTAACTGAGAAGTTTCATTATAGAGACATATAAAAGTGTAGTGGAACACTAATGAAATATTCCAGGAAGAGGTGATCCTTGAAATGAAGCATTTGTTTAAAAAGAAAAAGTGAAGGAAAGAGGGAAGGTAGGAAAGTGGAGAGGCAGGAAGAGACTAGGGGACTGAGAAAGGAAGGAAAGAAAAAGAGGGCAGAGAAAGAGAGAGAGAGAGAAAGGGGAAAGATTGATTATGAGAAAGAATGGAAACTCTGTTAGTATGTTATCCAGTTTAGAAATGCAGTTTGGGTGATGTGAATGAGAGTCTAGAAGGTTAAAACTAATGATTAAACAAAGTTTGCTATCCATGTATTTAATTTATCCAGAGCACATTGACACATCTGACATTAATGGTCAGAGTGAACAAATGCATGGTTGCACTGCCTACTTATATTACTTTATACTGCTGTGTGATAAAATACCACAAACTTACTGGCTTAAAAAAAAACACATTTATTATCTCACAGTACCATGAGTTGGGATTTTGAGGACAGTTTATCTGGATCCTCTCCTCAGGGTTTCCTAAGATTGTAATCTAGATGTTGATTGGATTGCAATTTCATTTGGAGGCTTGACTGGGAAAGAATTGCTCCAAACTAATTCAGGTTGTTGGTAGAAATAATTCATATCCTTCTTTTGTATGACTGAACGCTCTGCTTTTTTCTGGGTGTTGACTGGTTTCCGTCCATAGCTGTCATCATCTTTGCCAAATAATGTTGCCTAATCATAATAGTAATATAGTGTCACCTTTCCAATATTCTTTTGGTTAGAAGGAAGTCCCAGGTTCTACCCATACTCAGGGGAGAGGATTACACAAAAGTGTAAATACCAGGAGATAAAATCATTGGAGATCACCTTAGGGTCTGTTGGCCACACTACTTTTGAAATTTTCTTTCCTACCATGAAGTCAGATTCAATAAGTTTAATTATGTTAATGTGAGATATGAAAACTAAAATTCAACTGATTTGTGATTTATCTCAGTTCAAAGAGCTATAGTGATAGGCCACCTGACAACCAGACATTGTCTCTCTTTCCAGCTTTAGTTTTGAAATTCTCAGTTTTATCATCACTTAAAAATTTTTTTTCTCTGTTTCATTGAGATAAAATTGACATATAGTCTCTGTAATTTTAAGGTGTACGGCACAATAACTTAACTTGGCCTTTGATTTTAATTTGTGTTCTAAGTTTATAAAAATGACTACATCTTTGCACTGACATACAATGTTTGAAAATATTTTTTCTGCATGGTCTATAGGTATATAATTTTTGACCATTTAATTGTTCTCTCAGAGTTAACTTTTCTATCATTTGTCTGTCTTTTTCTCCTCAATTTGGTTTGGAGGAGGAGGACCAGAGTTTTGTTTGTCTTGATTTTGGCTTATGTTGCCATCTGAAGAGTGAGACTATAGAGAAAAAGTGACACTGACAGTGAGACTTAACACCTACAAAGGAAAAGCCTCAGTGGAAAAATGGCACTTGAGTCCACTGTATGACCTCTTTTATGAGTTTTTCAGTGGGAGGTTACTGGCTGTGGGATGGGAAGACAATCAAATAGGCAGGTCAAAAGTTTGCTAATAAAAAGCCTGCATAAGTATGCTTTCCTAATGGCCTTCCTAAGAAATACCTGCTTGTGACTCAGCCCAAATTAAGAAGAAAATGACAAAAGGAAAGTTAGGAGATACTAGTTGTTTCTTTTCAAGATGTTTTGAGATTATTCTTTGAGAGATTACAGAGAATTAAATTACCTCTAACCAGCTGGGAAATTTTCCCTCCTAGTGGACTTTGGGCAGCAATTTCAAGGAGGCCAGCCTTGCTGCTTTTTCTACTCCTGCTTAAGCAGCACAGTAAATTATAAGTACCCTAATATTTTTTTGCCCTTTGAGAGAAATTAAATGAAAGTTTGGAGAAAGTCTATTTATTAATTTATTATTATTATTATTATTATTATTTGATTTTTTAAAGTTTATTTTGAGAGAAACAGAGACAGCATGCATGGGGCAAGGGACAGAGAGAGAGAGAGAGAGAGCGAGCGAGCGAGCGAGGGAGCGAGAGAATCCCAAGCTGGCTCTATGCTGCCCATTTCTCCACATCCTTGCCAGCGTCTATAGTCTCCTGGTTTGTTCATATTAGCCACTCTGACCAGCATGAGGTGTTATCTCAGTGTGGCATTGATTTGTATTTCCCTGATGAGGAGGGATGCTGAGCATCGTTTCATGTGTCTGTTGGCCATCTGGATGTCCTCTTTGGAGAAGTGTCTGTTCTTGTCTTCTGCCCATTTCTTCACTGGATTATTTGTTTTTCGGGTGTGGAGTTTGGTGAATTCCTTATAGATTTTGGATACTAGCCCTTTATCTGATATGTCATTTGCAACTATTTTTTCCCATTCCGTTGGTTGCCTGTTAGTCTTATTGATTGTTTCCTTTGTCGTGCAGAAGCTTTTTATCTTAATGAGGTCCCAGTAGTTCATTTTTGCTCTTGATTCTCTTGCCTTTGGGGACGTGTCTTGTAAGAAATTGCTGCGTTTGAGGTCAAGGAAGTTGTTTCCTGCTTTCTCCTCTAGGGTTTTGATAGGTTCCTGTCTCACATTCAGGTCCTTCATCCATTTTGAGTTTATTTTTGTGTATGGTGTAAGAAAGTGATCTAGTTTCATTCTTTTGTACGTTGCTGTCCAGTTCTCTCAGCACCATCCATTAAAGAGGCTCTCTTTTTTCCATAGGATACCCTTTCCCACTTTGTCAAAGATTGATTGGCCATACATTTGTGGGTCCATTTCTGGGTTCTCTATTCTATTCCATTGGTCTATGTGTCTGTTTTGGTGCCAGTGTCATACTGTCTTGATGATGACAGCTTTGTAGTAGAGGCTAAAGTCTGAGATGGTGATGCCCAGATGTTAGTCTGGGTTTATGATGCCTCCCGTTTTGGTTTTCTTCTTCAATATTACTTTGACTATTTGGGGTCTTTTGTGGTTCCATACAAATTTTAGGATAGTTTGTTCTAGCTTTGGGAAGAATGCTGATACAATTTTGATTGAGATTGCATTGAATGTGTAGATTGCTTTGGGTAGGAATGGCATTTTAACAATATTTATTCTTTCGATCCATGAACATGGAATGTGTTTCCACTTCTTTGTGTCTTCTTCAATTTCCTTCATAAGCTTTCTGTAGTGTTCATCACACAGATCTCTTATATCTTTGGTTAGGTTTATTCCTAGGTATTTTATGGTATTTTGTGTAAATGTGAATGGGATCAGTTTCTTGATTTCTCTTTCTGTTGCTTCATTATTGGTGTATAAAAATGCAACTGGTTTCTGTACATTGATCTTGTACCCTGCGACTTTGCTGAATTCATGGTTCAGTACTAGTGTGCTTCTGGTGGAGTCTGTTGGGTTTTCCATATAGTTTCACATCATCTGCAAAAAGTGAAAATTTGACTTCATCTTTGTCAATTCTGATGCCTTTTATTTCCTTTTGTTATCTGATGGCTGATGCCAGGACTTCCAGCACTATGTTAAACAACAGTGGTGAGAGTGGACATCCCTGTGGTCTTCCTGATCTCAGGGGGAAAGCTCTCAGGTTTTCCCCGTTGAGGATGATATAAGCTGTGGGCTTCTCAATAGTGGCTTTTATGATGTTTAAGGAAGTTCTTTCTATCCTGGCTTTCTTGAGGGTCTTTATTAAGAAGCGATGCTGTATTTTGTCAAATGCTTTTTCTGCATCTGTCGACGGAATCATATGGTTTTTATCTTTTCTTTTGTTAATGTAGTCACATTGATTGATTTGCTACTATTGAACCAGCTCTGTAACCCAGGAATGAATTGCACTTGATCATCATGGATAATTCTTTTTTAAAAATTATTTTTCATGTTTTATTGATTTCTGAGAAACAGAGAGAGACACACAGACAGACAGCGTGAGCATGGGAGTGTCAGAGAGAGAGGAAGACACAGAATCTGAAACAGGCTCCAGGCTCTGAGCTAGCTGTAAGCACAGAGCCCGATGTGGGGCTCGAACCCACAAATTGTGAGATCACGACCTGAGCCGAAGTCAGATGCTTAACTGACTGAGCCACCCAGGTGCCCCTGGATAATTCTTTTTATATGCTGTTGAATTCGATTTGCAAGTATCTTGTTGAGGATTTTTGCATCCATATTCATCAAAGATATTGGCCTGTAGTTCTCTTTTTTTCCTGGGTCTCTGTCTGGTTTGGGATTCAAAGTGATGCTGGCTTTGAAGAATGAGTCCGGAAGTTTTCCTCTGATTTCTGTTTTTTGGAATAGCTTGAGAAGAATGGGTATTAAATCTGATTTAAATGTCTGATAGAATTCCCCAGGGAAGCCATCTGGCCCAGAGCTCTTATTTGTTGGGAAATTTTTTGGTAACTGATTCAATTTCTTCACTGTTATGGGTCTGTTCAGATTTTCTGTCTCTTCCCATTTGAATTTTGTTAGTGCGTGTGTATTTAGGAATTTGTCCATTTCTTCTAGGTTGTCCAGTTTGTTGGACTATAATTTTTCATAGTGTTCCCTGGTAATTGCTTGTATTTCTGAGGGATTGTTGTAAGAAGTCCATTTTCATTTGTTATTTTGTCTATTTGGGTGCTCTCTCTTTTCTTTTTGTGAAGCCTGGTTAGAGGTTTATCAATTTTGTTTATTTTTTTCAAGAAACTAACTCTTGGTTTCATTGATCTGTCCAACTGTTTTTTTTTTTTTTTGGATTCTATATTGTTTATTTCTGCCCTGATCTTTATTATTTCTCTTCTTCTGCTGGATTTGGGGTGCTCTTGCTGCTCTGCTTCTAGTTCTTTTATGTGCACTGTTAGATTTTGTATTTGCGCTTTTTCTAATTTCTTGAAAAAGGCCTAGGTGCAATGTACTTTCCTCTTAGGACTGCCTTTCCTGCATCCCATAGAGTTTGAATTGTTGTTATTTTCATTTTCATTTGTTTCCATGTATTTTTTAAATTATTTATCTAATTGCCTGATTGGCCCATTCGTTCTTTAGTAGGGTGTTCTTTAACCTCCATGTTTTTGGAGGTTTTCCAAACTTCTTCCTGTGATTGATTTTGCGTTTCATAGCATTGTGATCTGAAAGTGTGCATAGTATGATCTCAATTCTTTTATATTTATGAGGGTGTTTACAAAGAGAGAAATGATATGGGTGGGGAGAAATCGAAAATGAACATTGACCAGGGAGAGAGACTAAAAGGCTTAATTCAGAGAGAGAAAAAGGAGAATATGGTAAGAGGCGAGGAGAAAGAAAAGAAGATAATGTTACCCAGAGAAACTATATTGTGTGATTATTCCAGAGAACAAGAGAAAGAATGTAATAATGGAGGTGTAGAATGTGCATCAAGACAATGGATTAAATGTGAGCGTTTAAGCAAACCAATAACCAGAGTGCTGAGTCCATTGGAGGGGAGAGATAAGAATGAGAGAAGGGAAAATAAATCTCAATAGCAAGAATTGATCGAGAGTTAACCATGGTAACACATCGATGTTGGTCTTCACCCGGACTATGGTAAAAGCAAAAAACAGAAAACCAGCTCTCTACCTCGGATGGGCATAGTTTGGTGTAGCCAGGTCTCACCTCCACTGTGGGTCCTGACAGCTGCTTCCTGATGATCTGCCTTCTTGTTTGTGGGGAGAAAAGTGGCAGCGCCCCTGTCCCTTCTTGAACCAAGCATTGCAAATCATTCTTTTGGGTCTGATCTCCCTGTTCCATGTGTATAGCCAAGGTGGGCTGTGTTCTATGTCCCAACCCCTGCCTTATTTCCAGATCTTAGTCTGAGAGCTTTAATGATACAGCCCAAAATGTAATCCCGCAGGCTGTTCTGCTTCCTTGCTGGGGATTGAGTCTGGGGAGTAGGGGAGCAGTTCCTCCTGGTGCTGCCTGGGTCCAGGGCACCCAGCACAAAGAAAGTGCTTCAGCTAGAGATAGGATCTCTGAATGCCGTGCAGTTAGAGATGGGATGATAGAATCCCTCTCTGACCTAGGATAAGGTTTTTCTCTTTTCTAGGGAATGTTCTATGAGCAGTTTCAGCTGCTCTTTCTCTTCCCCCACCTTTCTTCATAGGAGGTTCCCTCCCCTCCGTGCTTCTGGGTCCCAGCCTGTTTTTATCTTACCCAGTTTGCAATCACACAACTATGAGGCTGTCTTCTAAGTGGACTCTGTCTCTTTTCCTCCCAGACTCTTCAGTGTCCTTTGGCTTCAGCCCTTCTTTGTTTGAGAAATGTGGGCGGCTGGGAAGTATGGAGCTCTCTATTTCTCTGCCATCTTGCCTCAGATCCTAACTTTTTAATGGCATATATTGTGTTCCTGTTTAATGTTCTATCACTACCATCTATCATAGTGTTTTAATAAATAGCAGGCCTACTAGAAATTTTCCATAAGTAGATGAATGAAGGAATGAATATATGAGTGATTTAGTGATGAAATTAAAGAATGAGTAATGGATAGAGTAACAGATTCCGTGTATAGTGAATATGCATTGGCAAAACCTGCATAACCCCCCACTCTACAAGAAGTTCTGATTCTAACATTCAGCTCTTTGTTGGTGTTCAACACAAAAATTATTCTCTAGTAATCTGAAAGCTGTATTTAAATTTTGATAAACACTGGTTCCAGTACAGCTCAGCATCTTTGTCGGTGAGTATGCGATAATGAGAGACCTAACTTTAGGAGCAAAAGGAAATGATGACCTCACTAATGCCCATGGTTTAGATTTATAAGTGCTTGATGCTCAGAATAATGAGAACAGGTATAGCCAAAAAGTAATTCCATTTTTTCCTGATGAAAGCAAGGAAGACCCCTGAAAATATTTTCAAAGTTGAATGTATTTCTGAACAGTTCACTTTGACAAAACCTTTCATAGCATAATTTTGTTAGAGGGGAAAAAAATATTTTGAGTAATTTAGTCCTAAAGTAACTTGTTTCATAAAAGATAATAATTTAAAAAGTAAGCTAAGAAGGTGGTAGTTTCCTTTCTCCTTGTCAAGTTCTATCTTTTCTTTTTCCATGAATAACTAAGAGCATGTTTAATGGAATTCCATTTTCTCTTTTTGCTTCCAGGATACTTGCATAAAAGCCAATGGCTCTGGAGAGTGTCAGATATTGCTAAAAAGATGTAGTCCAAAACTCAGTTGTGTATCCTGGGGTAAAGTATATTCCCCAAAGGGTAAAATTAGGTAGTTTATATATATTATTTATAATTTTTTGCTTTAGTAATTTATTCAGTTATTTCATTGACTAAGTAATCAAGATAATTGGATTTGAGAAAGCCACCCAGAATAAGCTGTAGTTTAAGTGTAATGGCAAAAACTCAAATTTTGGAAGTTTTCAACCATTTTTTAAAAATATTTTTCTGCGTCTATCACTTTTTTCTAGTAGTCCCATTACACACATTTTGGTGTTTTTTAGTGGTGTCCCATATTTCCCTGAACCTCTGTTCATTTGTCTTCTCCCTTTTTTTTTGGTTTACATAATTTCCATCTCCAGATTTACCAGTTGTTTCTGCTGTCAGTTCATATTTAATATTGCATTCCTCTAGTGAATTTCATGTCAGTTTATGCCCTTCATGTATTATTATAATTTCTGTCTCCTTATCCTTTATTTGGTGAGAAAGTATCATCACATCTTCTTTAACTTTTCTTTTTTTCAGTTTTATTTAGGTATAATTGACATACAGCAATGTGTTCAAGATATACAGCATAAGGATTTGGTATATGTATATATTGCCAAGTTATTACCGCAATTAGTTTAGTTAAGATCCATCATCTCATATAGTTACCGTGTTTTCTTGTGATAAGAACTCATGATCTAGTGTCTCTCAGCAACATTCAAATATACAAAACAGTATTGTTAACTTTAAGTACATACTGCACATTATATCCTGAGCATTTATTTATCTTATCAGTGTAAGTTTATAACTTTTAACCACCTTCATGCATTTCCTCTATCTTGCCAGCCTCTAATTCTGGCAGCTCCCAATCTCTTTGTTTCTGTGAGTTTGTTTTTTTCAATTTCACACATAAATGGGATTATACAGTATTTGTCTTTTTCTTTCTGGCTTACTGCATTTATCATAATGCCCTCAGGGTCCATCATGTTGTCACAAATGGCAAGATTTCATTTTTTTTACAGCTTAATAATATTTTGTGTTGTATATATACAAAATTTTCATTATCCATTTACCCATTGATAAATGTAGGTTACTCTGTGTTGGCTATTGTAAATAATGCTCACTGAAATTGAGGGCGCAGATATCTCTTCACCATAGTGATTTTATTTCCTTTGCATAAGTACCGAGAAGTAGAATTGCTGGACAACATGGTACTTTTTCTTCCTTCCTTCTTTCCTTCCTCCCTCCCCTCCCCTCCCTGTCTCTTCCCTCCTCTCTCCTTCCTTCTGCTCCCCTCCCCTCCCCTCTCCTTCCCTTCCCTTTGTCTTTATTATTTTGAGAAAGCAAGAGAGAGGGAGGGAGAAAAGGAACCAGTAGGGGAGGGGCAGAGGATCTGAAGCAGACTCTGTGCTGTCAGCAGAGAGCTCGATATGGGGCTCTAACCTATGAACCGTGAGATCATGACCTGAGCCAAAGTTGGACACTTAACTGACTGAGCCACCCAGACTCCCTGGTAGTTCTATTTTTAATATTTTGAGGAAACTCCATACTGTTTTTTATAGTGAATGCACTAATTTACGTTCCTACCAAAAGTGCACATGGGTTTCCTTTTCTCCAGATCTTCACTAACACTTGTTATCTCTTACTTTTTGATGGCAGCCATTCTAACAGATGTAAGATGACATCTCACTGTGGTTGTGATTTGCATTTCCCTGATATTTAGTGATGTTGAGTACATTTTCATGTACCCATTAGCAATTGGTATGTCTTCTTTGGAAAAGTGCCTATTCAGTTCCCTTGCCTATGTGTTAATTGGATTGTTTTTCTGCTATTTTGAATATTTTGAATATTATCTTTATATCTAATATTTTGGATATTATATTTTGGATCTTAACCCCTTATCAGATAGATATATGGTTTGCAAATATTTTCTCCCATTTTGTACATTGCCTTTTCATTGTGTTCATGGTTACATTTGCTGTGCAGAAGCTTTTCAGTTTGATATAGCCCCACTTACTTTTTTCTTTTATTGTCTGTGCTTTTGGTGTCAAGTCTAAAAAAATCATTGTCATGACTGATGTGAAGGAACTTATGCCTTTATGTTCAAGTCTTTAATCCATTTTGAGTTAATTTTTATGTATATGTAAGATAGTATGATCCAGTTTCTTTTGTACGCATGTTGCTGTCCAATTTTCCAAATACCATTTGTTAAAGAGACTGTCCTTTCCCCATTGTATATTCCTGGCCCCATTGTTATAAATTAATTGACTATATATGTGTGAGTTCATTTCTGAATTGTCTGTTCTGTTCTTTCGATTTATGTGTCTGTTTTATACTGTTTTCATTACTAAAGCTTTTTAGTATAGTTTGAACCAAAGGACCATGATGCCTCCAGCTTTGTTTTCTTTCTCAATTTTGGTTTGGTTTTTCAAGGTCTTTTGTGGTCCCATACAAATGTTAGGGTTGTTTATTCTATTTCTGTGAAAAACGCCATTAATTTTGATAGGGATTGCATTGTATCTGTAGATTGCTTTGCTTAGTATGGATGTTATAACAATATATATTCTTTCAATCCATGAGCATGCAATATCTCTCCATTTATTTTTGTCTCCAGTTTCTTTCATTAATTTCATAATTTTCAGTATACTGGTCTTTTAACTCCTTCATTAAATTTATTCCTAGGTATTTTCTTCTTTGTGCTGCAATTATAAAAGGATTGCTTTCTTAATTCCTCTTTCTGATAGGTCAGAATTATTGTACAGAGATGCAGTAGATACTGTGTATTGATTTTTTTTTATCCTACACCTTTACTGACTTTGTTTTAATTTTAACAGCTTTTTGGTGAAGTCTTTGGGGTTTTCTAATCTAGTATGTCATTTGCAAGTAGTCACAGGTTTATGACTGCAAGTAGTTAACAGTTTTACTTCTTTCTTTCCAATTTGGATGCTTTTCTTTTCTTTTCCTTGCTTAATTGCTTTGGCTAGCATATCTAATAGTATGTTGAATAAAAGTAGTGAGTGTGAGCATTTTGTTTGTTTGTTTCTGATCCTAGAAGAAAAGCTTTTACTTTTTCACTATTGAGTTTGACACTAACTGTTCTATATGGCCTTTATTATGTTGAGGAACATTCCCTTTATATCTGGTTTGTTAAGAGTTTTTATCATAAGGTTGAATTTTGTCAAATACATTTTCTGCATCTATTGAAATGATAATATTATTTTTACTTTTCATTTTGTTAATGTGATATATCACATTGACTAAATTTGTAGATTTTGAAGCACCTTTCATCCCTGAAATCAATCCCTGCTTGATCATTCTATAGGATCCTTTTTAATGTATTTTTGAATTTGATTTGCTAATATTTTGTTGACGACTTTTGCATACATGTTGATCAGAGATATTGGCCTGTTCTTTTCTCGTGACATTTTTGTCTAGTTTTTGTATTAGGGTATTGTTGGCCTCATGAAATGAGTTTGGAAGTGTTCCCTCCTCTTCTGCTTTTGTTCCCTCCTCTTCTGCTTTTTGGAAGAATTTGAAAGTATTGTACTAATTATTAATTATTCTTTGAACATTGGGAAGAATTTGTCAATGGAGCCATCGTGTCCTGTACTTTTATTTTTTTGTGATGATTTTGATTACTGGTTCAATGTCCTTCCTAATACTTGGTCTGTTAATGATGAAGTTTTGGGGTGATGGTGTGGTGGTCCAGAGCCAACGGCCAAGAAAGAATTCTTGAAGACATCTTTGGTGCAAAAAGGTGATTTCCTTAAAGCATAGGGACAGGACCCATTGGCAGAAAGAACTACAGTGGGGTTGTGACAGGTAACATATTATATACCCTCAGGTTGGGAGAGAGTCAGGGATACAAGTCTTTAAGGTATTTTGGCAGCAAAGTTTCCAAGACTTTGAAGGGCTATCTGTTGCTAGGGAAACACCATTTATTACAGTTTAATAGAACCTCAGTCATGAGACTCTTCAGCTATATATTCTGGACGGGTGGGGGGAGAGGGGGTAAGCTTGGAGTATGATTGCCAGCATATATCTTGGGGCACTTGAGATAAAGAAAGTAGACTTACAGGATCCTTGAAGTTGGAATAGTGTTCAGCCAAAAATCCCTTTTGCCCTTACTTAGCAAAGTGTCATCCTTGAGGCCACTAAGCTGCTAGAGGGAGGTCACTCTGCCAGTTGCAAGGACTTGTCAGTGGGCTGTAGGCAGTAAGGGAATTTAAGTTTTCATTGCCTTAGTTTCACACATTACCATGGCAAGTACTTAAACCCCTTTCCTTTGTTCTTGGGTAGTGAGAAGTGTCTGAGGAATATCACACATATTCCACTGGACAGTTTGGGGGGGCAGGGGTTCAGGGTATGCCAGCCTGTATTTTGACCTCAGCTTGCCCCAAGCTCCCTCATCAATTAAGATTTCTGTTTAATCATGATTTAGTCTTGGCAGGCTGCATTTCTAAGAATTAATCCTTTTCTTCTAGTGATTTCAATTCATTGAAAAGTTTCAGTAACTGAAATTTTAGTCCTCTCTATTGAGTACTTTGATGAAAGATTTTCAACTGATTTTGAAAATCATGCACTCAAATTTAGATGATAATTATAAAAGTGCTTAATAACATTGTAAGGTACTTAAGTTGATTTATAAAATAGTTCTTGAAAGGCTTAAGCTGTTTTGTTGGCTTTTATTTAGAGGCGTCTCAAAGCTTCATACTTTTATTTAGCAAACAGCCCGACAGACTGTTTACCCTTCTTACCTGTTTTTTCACCTTCATTCTTTGCCTTCAAACAACAGGGGCTAATAGAATTAGAGAAGGGAGAAAAGCCTGCAATGGTATTCAATATTTTGGTTGGAGTTTTGGAAATATTTTGAAAGGGCATACAGTAAGTGAAATGAGACTTCATTATATATCTAAAAATTCATTTATGCTGATTAGTATAACACCTCCTGCCTCGAGTTCATAAGAATTGAGCCACATTCAGACATTATCAACCTTTTCTTGGGCATTTATTTACAGGAGAAAATAACTCACTTTAAGACAAATAAGTATTTTATATGTTAAGTGTTTTTAATAGGCTATAAAACATAAGAAGATACAGAGATTTAAGTCAGTAGCCTTAATTTACTATCTTGGGGATGAGAAATTTTTTCCCTATCCTCTTAATTTAATTCTTTGTTGCCTGCAAAATAAAATTATAAAAGAAAAAAGAGACTTAATCACATATGTATATACCAGAGTTCACAAAGAAATGTGACTCAAACATGTTTTAGAATTTGGGCCTTATATACCATCTTAATAGGGGAATGGGAGGAAAAGAAGAGCACTTTTAGGGGAACAAGTCACTTTTTAGAAGGGCAGGAGAAAGGTCACTAATAGGATGACAAATGACTTTGGAAAGATAAATGGATCTTTAGGAGAACAGATGAGAAATATGATGTTTTATGAGTGTGTCTCTGTTGGTGTGCTGTTTACTTTTCCTCTGAGTAGATTAGAGTTCTTCCCTGGGAGGGAATCTATGACGAGGCTCTACTTTTAGGTAGAGAAATAATTTCAGATACTCAAATGCCTTTAGCTCAAAATAATTTTTGCGCAACAGTGTCATACTATGGATCCTTTCAACTGAGTCTGAGAGATTGCCAGATTTCCTTGGATTTGCCTGCTTTTCATTATTAGAAGAAAGCTAGATTGCTATCATATTATATATTTTTAAATGTTAAATAAATAAGTCTACATAAGTGGTTTTCATATAACAGTATGGTGCTATTGTTACTGTAAACTACGTACATGGTCAACCTGTTTTTCTTCTAGTAAAATTTAGTAGAAAAGTCCCTATCACTAATACTTTGTGGTGAGAAAGCCTTTCTAATGATTTTAAGTTAGTGAAAGCTGAACATGTGAAGGACTTTTAATAATCCCTTAGACACAGAGATCAAAACATAAATTAATTTATAAAATGGATCTAAACAGGAACAGAATACAGAGTTATAATGTGTCATGAGGTTATCACTTTATTGATGTGATTTGATGTGGGATCCAGGAGCAAATGGTAAAGAAGGAAATCTTGAGATATTTTCAGTGCAAAAAAGGGTGGTTTTATCAAAGCATGGTGACAGAACCTGTGGCAGAAAGAGCTGCACTGGGATTGTGAGGAGTGATTGATTACATAGATTGAGTATATACTTTTAAGCTGGGAGGGGTAGAGACAAAGGAAGTTTCCAAAAGGATTTTCATATGTTATGTTAAGGAAGACTTACAGGGTCTTGGAGGTCTAGCTGTTGTCAAGGTAAGGTTGTTTTTTCCTCTAACAAGGCATTAACACTATGACAGGAGTTCATGGACTAATGCCATACTCTGCCTATCTCAAGTATTTGTCAATGGGCTGCAAGTTATAAGGTTCTCCACAGCATTCTCCTCTAAACAGTTTTGACCCTTCAATCTTTAAGGTTGTTGAGGGTGAAAGATATTATCTTCTGTAACTTCTTCCTGCTGTATAGGGATATAGAGATGTCCCTACCTATGAGCCAACAGTGGTCAGTTGCGGGAACTTATATATAGAAATTATCAAAGGCAGAGGCAGCCGAATTCAAGCTAGCATAAGTGAGCTTCCTTGAGTAGAAAAGGTCTGTTGGTAGTTAAGGAATCTTAGCACCAGGCAGGGGAACACCAGAAAAGACAACAAAATAGACAAACAAAATTATTATGAGAAAAAGAAGCCCAATAAAAAAAGGACCTTTGATAGTCAACCAAAACCTTTCTCCAGTCCAGTTAAACCAATCACTAAAGGAAAGAGAGAAGTTGTTTAAAGTGCTAATTAAATATTTATATCTTTAAGCAATCTTGTTACATTTTTGCAATTTCTGGAATGTATACAAAATATTCCATTTTTATGACAGCACATGTTCTGCCTTGTGTAGCAGTTAAAATATCTAATGCCATTTTGAGAGTCATTTAAGGCCTAATTGTGTAGCAAGTGGTGTTAGCCATCATATACTCTGTTTTGTTTAGTAAGCAGTCAGGTAATTAATGAGAGGCACCTTTATGGAAACAAAAGAAAAATATAAGTTAATGGTTGTAGCAAATTACAAACTCTATGTCTTGAGTCTCAAGTGCTTAAAATCTAATATCTACAGAGGTGGGTTATCAAAACATTTTTGCTCTATAATCACCCTCATTTTTATCAAAGATAGCCAAATGAAGACTAATTCATTAAAAAAACAAGACCAAGTTAACAAATTTGGCCTAATTATTTATATAAGCTTAGCAAGAATAGTGACTGATCATGTAGCTCTTTTAAAATCTGCTTTACTGAACTATAAGAGTTTTAAATACAGAGAACAAACAGAGGGTTGCTGGAGGGGGGTTTGGTGGGGAGACGGGCCAAATGGGTCATGGGCATTAAAGAGGGTACTTGCTGGGATGTGTACTAGGTGTTATATGTAAGTGAAGAATCACTAAATTCTACTCCTGAAACCCTTATTATACTATATCTTAACTACCTTGGATTTAAATTAAAATGGGAGAGATGGAGGGAGGAAGGAAGAAAGAGAGACAAGTAAATAAAATCTGCTTTTTTGGAACTTTTATAAGCAATCTCAATTGAACTTTTTTTTTTTTTTTTTTACCTTTGCAAGTTGATTTTATTTATTTATTTATTTATTTTAACAAATAGTTTATTGTCAAATTAGTTTCCACATAACACTCAGTGCTCATCCCCACAAGTGTCCTCCTCCATGCCCATCCCCCCCTCCCCCCCCCACATCCATCAGTCCTCAGTTTTTGTCTCTCTAGGCCAGAAGCCAAGCCAAGTGCTTGGTATCAGACATATCTGCAATACCTGTAGATGTGGGCAAATTCCTCTTCTGGACGTCCCCAAAATATCCTGAGGTTCCTGCACCCAACAGGAAGTGACATTCTTTACTCACCTGGTAAGGCTGTTGGGAATTCTATAATCAAGGTTATAACCTCAACATTTCCAAGGGGCTCTTTTGGCTTCATGATTCCTATAGTCAACCTTAGTTCCTTAAAGCTATATGATCATATCTGAGTCTATGCATATCTCTCAAATATGACATTCTAGTTAAAGCCTTGGTAAAGTAACCAGTACTTTCAATGATGTCCTGTTACAAGAACAGATTCTTATTGAACTTATTATACAAGTAACTGTGATTGCCGAGAAAGAAAGAATATTCACTGAGAGTGTCTGAATTTCAGATGGTTCAGGTAGAAGGTTTAAATGCTTCAAACTGTTCATGAAGCAATGTTTTTTCATATTTATGTGCTCATGGATATTTTAAGAGAATGTTTCCTTAAACTGGAAGAGCAAACATTAGTCAATCAGAGAATATTTCAAGTAAGAGTCATAAAAACTGTAATCATCTTCCTCAGTTGATTTAGTTCCATGTTACTAAGCCTTATTCAGTTTGAAGGCAGCTTTTAATTAGTTCTGGAATTTCTTACCAATTTTAGTTTTATGATTTTAAATATACTAAAAACATGTATTGTCAGAAGCCCTTTTTATGAATTTCCTTGAAGATGAAACACATTTTGCAAGAGAATAAAAACTCAGGAGTTGAGATGACATGACTCAGTCCCCATGTTTGGTGCCAAAATTGTATGATTTGATCTGGGATCTGGAAATGAATGGTCAGGAAAGAATTCTTGAGACATTTCTGGTGAAAATAAGGTGGTTTATTAATGCACAGGGACAGGACCTATGGGGAAGAAGAGCTGCACTGCAGTTTTGAGGAGTGATTGATAATATACTTTTAAATTGGAAGGAGTAGAGACAAAGGAAGTTTCCAAAAGGATTTTGATGTGATAAAGAGGACTTACAGGATCTTGGAGGTCTAGCTAAGGTTGTTTTTTCCTCTAGGAAGGCATTAACATTAAGAGGGTTGGGAGTTCCTGGAGGAATGTCATACTTTTCTGTCTCAAGTATTTGTCAGTGGCCTGCAGATTATTAAAAAAATTAATTTTATCTACATTTCCTTTTTAAAAGAAGTTTTGATAAATATGTGACCCCTTTATTTTTAAAATTTTTTTAAAAATATAATTTATTGTCAAGTTAGCTAACATACAGTGTATACAGTGTGCTCTTGGCTTTGGGAGTAGATTCCCATAATTCATCACTTGCATACAACATCCAGTGCTCATCATAACAAGTGCCCTCATCAATATCCTTCTCCTCTCCACCTTCCCCCATCAACCCTCAATTTGTTCTCTGTATTTAAGAGTCTCTTATGGTTTGCTTCCCTCTCTGTTTGAAACTATTTTTCCCTTTTCCCATGGTCTTCTGTTAAGTTTCTCCAATTCCACATATGAGTGAAAACATATGATATCTGTCTTTCTCTGCCTGACTTATTTCACTTAGCATAATACCCTCTAGTTCTATCCATGTTGTTGCAGATGGCAAGATTTCATTCTTATTGCCAAATAGTATTCCATTGTATCTATAAACCACATCTCCATTCATCAGTTGTTGGACATTTGTGCTCTTTCCATAATTTGGCTGTTGTTGAAAGAGCTGCTATAAACATTGGGGTACATGTGCCTCTATGAATCAGCACACCTGTATCCTTTGGATAAATTCCTTGCAGTGCCATTGCTGGGCTGTAGGTTAATTTTGTTTTTAATGTTTTGAGGAATCTCCACTCTGTTTTCTAGAGCGGCCGCACCAGTTTACATTCCCACCAGCAGTGCAAGAGGATTCTCATTTCTCCACATCTTTGCCAACATCTGTTTCCTGAGGTGCTAATTTTAACCACTCTGACCAGTGTGAGGTGGTAACTCAGTGTGATTTTGATTTGTATTTCCCTGATGCTGAGCGATGTTGAGCATCTTTTCATGTGTCCGTTGGCCATCTGGATGTCTTCTTTAGAAAAGTGTCTGTTCATGTTGCTTGCCCATTTCTTCACTGGATTATTTGTTTTTCAGGTGTAGAGTTTGGTAAGTTCTTTATAAGTTTTGTTTACTAACCCTTTATCTGCTATGTTATGTGCAAATATCTTCTGCCATTCCATTGGTTGCCTTTTAGTTTTGTTGATGTTTCCTTTGCAGTGCAGAAGCTTTTTATCTTGATGAGATCCCAGTAGTTCATTTTGGCTTTTATTTCCCTTGCCTTTGGAGACGTGTCGAATAAGAGATTGCAGCTCAGGTCAAAGAGGTTGTTGCCTGTTTTCTCCTCTAGAGTTTTGATGATTTTCTGTCTCACATTCAGGTCTTTCATCTCTTTTGAGTTTATTTTGCATATGGTATAAGAAAGTGGTTCAGTTTCATTCTTCTACATGTTGCTGTCCAGTTCTAGCACCATTTGGTAAAGAGACTGTCTTTTTTTCCATTGGATATTCTTTACTACTTTGTCAAAAATTAGTTGGCCATACATTTGTGGATCCAATTCTGGGTTCTCTATTCTATTTCATTGGTCTATGTGTCTGTTTTTGTGTCAATAGGGATCTCTATCTGGCTTAGGAATCAAGGTAATGCTGGCTTCATAGAATGAGTCTGAAGCTTTCCTTCCATTTTTATTTTTTGGAACAGCTTGAGAATAATAGGTATTAATTCTGCTTTAAATGTCTGGTAGAAGAATTCCCCTGGGAAGCCATCTGTCCCAGGACTCTTATTAGTTGGGAGATTTTTGATAACTGATTCAATTTCTTCACTGCTTATGGGTATGTTCAAATTTTCCATTTCTTTCCATTTGAGTTTTGTTACCATGTGGGTGTCCAGGAATTTGTCCATTTCTTCCAGTTTGTCCAGTTTGTTGGCATACAATTTTTCATAGTATTCTGTAATAATTGTTTGTATTTCTGTGGTGTTGGTTGTGATCCCTCCTCTTTCATTCATGATTTTGTCTATTTGGGTCCTCTGCCTTTTCTTTTTGAGCAGTCTGGCTGGGGGTTTATCAGTTTGGTTTATGCTTTAAAAAAAACCAGCTCTTAGATTCATTGATCTGTTCTATTTTTTTTGTTCTTTTATTTTTTTTGGATTCTGTATTGTTTATTTCTGTTCTAATCTTTATTATTTCTCTTCTTTTGCTGGCTTTGAAGTTTCTTTGCTATTCTGCTTCTAGTTCTTTCAGGTGTGCAGTTAGGTTTTGTATTTTGGATTTTTCTTGTTTCTTGAGATAGGCATGCACTGCAGTGTATTTTCCTCTTAGGACTGCCTTTGCTGCATCCCAAAGGGTTTGGACTGTCGGGTGTTCATTTTCATTTGTTTCCATATAGTTTTTAATTTCTTCCTTAATTGCCTACTTGACCCATTCATTCTTTAGTAGGATGTTCTTTAACCTCCTTGCTTTTGGAGGCTTTCCAATTTTTTCTTGTGGTTGATTCCAAGTTTCATAGCATTGTGATCTGAAAATATTCATGTTATCATCTTAATTCTTTTATATTTATTGAGGGTTGTTTTGTGACCCAGTATGTGATCTGGGAGAATGTTTCATGTGCACTTTAGAAGAATGTGTATTCTGCTGCTTTTGGATGAAAAGTTCTGAATATATCTGTCAAATCCATCTGGTCCAGTGTATCCTTCTAGGCCATTGTTTACTGACTTTTTGCCTAGATGATCTGTCCATTGCTGTAGTGGAGTATTAAAGTCCTCTGCAATTAATCTTATCAGTAAGTTTGCTTATGTTTGTGATTAATTGATTTATATATTTGGGTGTATAAGTTGGGGGCATAACATTTACAATTGTTAGCTTTTTTGATAGATAGTCCCCATAATTATGATATAATGCCCTTCACCTCTTGTTATAGCCTTTAGTTTAAAATCTAGTTTGTCTGATAGAAGTATGGGAACTCCAGCTTTCTTTTGACTTCCAGTAGCATGATAGATGGTTTTCTATCCCCTCAATTTCAATCTGAAGGTGTTCTCAGGTCTTAAATAGTGTTTTGTAGACAGCATATAGATGGGTCTTGTATTTTTATCCATTCTGATACCTTATGTCTTTTGATTTGGGTGTTTAGTCCGTTTACATTCAGAGAGATTATTGAAAGATACAGATTTGTGTCATTGTGTTATCTGTAAGTTTTATGCTTGTGGTGATGTCTCTGGTCCTTTGTAGTCTTTGGAGCATTCCACTCACAGAGTCCCCCTTAGGATCTCTTGCAGGGCTGGTTTAGTGGTCATGAACTCCTTCATTTTTTGTTTGTCTGGGAAAGTCTTTATCTCTCCTTTATGACAGCCTTGATAAACAATTCTTGGCTGCATGTTTTTCCTAGCCAGCACATTAAATATTTCCTGCCATTTCCTTCTGGCTTGCCAAGTTTCAGTGGACAGATATGCTACTACCCTTATGCATCACCCATCTTTGTAGGTTAAGGCTCATTTGTCCCTAGCTGTATTTAGAATTCTTTCTTTATCATTGTATTTTGCCAGTTTCACTATCAGATGCCATGGTAAAAACCTAGTCTTATTGAATCTGAAGGGAGTTCTCTCTGCCTCCTGGATTTGGATGTCTGCTTCCTTCCCCAGATTAAGGAAGTTCTCAGCTATAATTTTTTCAAGTAAACCTTCTGCATCTTTCTCTCTTCTTCTGGAACTCCTATAATACGGATATTATTACATTTCATGGAATCACTTAGTTCTCTAATTCTCCCCCCATGGTCTAGTATTTTCTTATCTCGCTTTTTCTCAGATTCATCATTTTCCATATTTTTATCTTCTGTTTGACTTATTCTCCCCTCTGCTTCCTCCATCCTTACTGTCACTGCATCTAGTTTATTTTGTACCTCATTTACAACATTTCTTAATTCATTAGTTTCTTGATCTAAGGCAATAGATTTTCTGCTGTCTTTGATTCTTTTTTTCAAGCCCAGCTATTAGTCTCATGACTATTAATCTAAATTCTTGATTAGATATATTGTTTTATATCTGTTTTCAGCAATTCTTTAACTGTCATTTCTTTCTGGATTTTCTTTTGTGGAAAATTCTTCCATTTCATTATTTTGGCTAGTTTTCTGTCCTTTATATGTTTTAAAAGTTTGTTATGTGTCCTGCTCGTGCAAGCACTACTATATCAAAAAGGGGTCATATGCTGTCTGGGGCTGGCCCTTCAGGAAGTGTTTCTGTAGTGTGTTGCATGCTCTCTTTTGTTGGGACTCTGGTTGCTTTATCTTTCTACTTGTAATGGTGGTTTGGACCTTATACCAGGTGTGCTTTGATTTGTTCATTGAGGTAACCCTGGAAAAAATTTAAAAAGGGGGGGTGGTTATGGAAGAAGCCTTATCCCATACAAAGAAAAATGACAGTGTAGGGATAAAGAAAAGAAACCGGCAGAGAATCAGAAAAACTATACAGCATAATCCAAAGAGTGAGAGGAAAATAAGAAGGAGATACAGAAGAGATGTAAAAATAATAGATTAAAAATGTCTGCTTAAACAAACCAACAACCAGAACAGAAAAGGGGAGATATAAGAGGAAGAAAAGGAAGAAAAAAAATATATATATGAATGATGGGAATTGACCAAGAATCAAATCAAAAAATGCAAAACTGCTGGGTGCTTTGAAATAGGTGGCTGTGCTGGTCTGTAGGAGGGGCTGACTGGTTTGGTTAGTGTTAATCTTGCTTGGGTAGACATACAGTTACCAGGCACAGAGGGATGTGGTTTGGTGTAGGCAGGTCCCTCCTCCACTGGGGATCTGCTGTCCCTTCCCCAAAGCCCCACCTTGTTGGTGATGGGAAGAAAAATGGCGACACATCCCAATGTCTCCTCCCCAAACTGGGTGTTTCAGACCACTTTTTTTAGGCCTTCCTAACAGTGCCACATGGGCCCAAGTGGGCCAGTTTGTCCCGCTTCACAGTCTCCTGTGAAGGTGCTCCACTGGGATTCAAAACCCTGTTTCTTAAAGGATCCAGGCTCCACTGTGCCCTGGTCAGGGTAGTGTCACTCCACACAGCCAGTCAACACAGGGCCTCTGGGTGGCAGGCACCTGCATGGTCTTTTGTCCTTGGAGCAGCAGTATACCTTCTCACAGCACTCAAGGAAGGGGACTGCTTTTTCCTTCCTGTGCCTCTGAACTGGCTACCGAATCCAGGGCTGGTTCTACTCCCCTCTACCAGCAGGCCCTAGGCAGCAGGCCCTAGATTGAGTTATAAATCCCCACAGCCCTGAATTGAGTTAGAATTAGTTCTTTCTCTGTCTTATCCATGCCCCAGTCCGTGGTTTTTCTCTTGTCCAAATACAATCCTACAGTCCCACAGCCTCTCTTTCTCTTCCTGTTGTCTCTCCACAGAATAGGATCTCTCCCCGCCATGCTTATACCCTCCGTTTTTATCTCTCCCAGTTTATAATCATGCACCTGTGGCCCACCAGGTTGTCCCTCTAGGCCTCTGGATATGTTTCTGTCACTGTGTAGTCTGGATTCCTGGAATTCCAAGACCTCTGTCCTCAATACTGGTGTGTTTGAGGAATGAGGGACTTTCAGGTCCCTCTATTTCTTCACCATGTTGACTTTTCCCTACATTTCCTTTTGCTTTTCTTCTCCACATCATCTAAAATGCTTATTTGTCAACTAATTTGTATAGGAAGATAATATGTAATGCCTCATTGTATCAGTAAAGTTCTTGTCATGGCCTTATTGTCTGAACCTGTTCCTACATAATTAGATTAATGAAAGATTAGCAGGATTTTGTAAACAATTATTCTTTAAATATAAAAGGACATAACAATAAAAACAAAATTGAAAGCACTCTAAGAGGAGGAACCTCATCAATTACATTTAGTTTGTTTCTTCATTGCTTGTCAATCTCTCATACTTAATAATTTTCTTAATTAAATAAGAATACCTGATTAAAAAATTTTTTATAGTTTATTTTTGAGGCAGAGAGAGACAGAGCATGAGTGGGGGAGGGGCAGAAAAAGAGGAAGACACAGAATCTGAAACAGGCTCCAGGCTCTGAGCTGTCAGCACAGAGCCTGATGCGGGGCTCGAACCCATGAACTGCGAGATCTGACCTGAGCCAAAGTCGGACGCTTAACCAACTGAGCCACCCAGGCGCCCCAAGAATACCTAATTTAATTTAAAATTTAAAATTTTGGCTTTCCCACTTACTTACATGTCATAAAAAAGTATGAAGTATTTTAAAGAGAGAGTGTGTCTCCTTTTCACCAGAGCTTTCTTTTGGGAGAGAGTATTTGAGTATCAATATCTAGAGATAAGCTGGATTACAGGAGCATATTTGTGGCGATAAAAAAAAGTATAGGAATTGTTTGGGGAATAATAAATGTTCAGAACATTATGTATATAAAGGAAAGTAATGGGAAACTGTGTTGTAGGAAAGGACTTGAATGACAAAGGGAAAGAAAGTTTTCAGCAAGAAATATGTTCTTAATCATTATAAGGATGATTAACTGACAGTGGTGTGCATGAAATGGACTGGTTCCAGATACACATGGAGATTATTAATGTTATTATACATACTTTACATACTACTCCGTAAGTCACCCTTCTAAATTATTCAAATTTCAAAAGTTCAATGATATTTTTCTATTAAGTTGTTGAAATACTAGAATTACTTCTACAAGTATAAATAAATGCCATATAGATTCTAGTCATCATGTAGTAACTTGCTCCTCTTTGTATACAATTCCCAGAATGTGTTCAGGATTTGGAATCTTAGAAGTCTATTTTCTGATATACTTTTTTTTTTTTTAATGTTTTTTTTTATATCTAGGAGAGAGAGAGAGACAGCGTGAGCAGGGGAGGGTCAGGGAGAGAGGGAGTCACAGAGTCTGAAACAGGCTCCAGGCTCTGAGCTGGCAGTCAGCACAGAGCCCGACGTGGGGCTCGAACCCACGAACCGCGAGATCATGACCTAAGCGAAAGTCGGACGCTTAACCAACTAAGCCACCCAGGTGCCCCTCTAAAATACTTTCTGTGTTATATGAGTTATGTTAAAGTGGATCTAATCTTAGTCTGTGCATCATCACCTTTCAGAAGCTGCAGTTAACCAGGTCGTGATATATCTTTTTTACACATATATGGATATAAAAATAGCAATACATGTGTAAAATTTCTTTTTTACCAGCTTGAGAAATATTATTTCTCTCTGTATTTTATACACACTTTATTTAAACTCCCTACATTTGATTTTCTCCCTTTATTTTGTGCTGCTTTGTATTTTCTGTAGCCAGTTTAATCACATCCTCTGCCTTGCCCACAGGTAGAACACCTGTTAAGGAAATGAATGGGGGGTGCCTGGGTAGCTCAGTTGGTTAAGCGTGTGACTCTTGATTTCAGCTCAGGTCATGATCTCTAGGTTCCTGGGATCAAGCCCTGTATTGTGCTCTGAGCTGATGGTGTGGAGCTTGCTAGAGATTCTCTCTCCCTCTCTTTCTCCCTTCTCCTGCTGGTTCTCTCCCTCTCAAAATAAATAAGCCTTTAAAAAAAAATTTTTTTTAAAAAAGGGAATGAATGATTTATGGTGGAGTAGTATCTGGGAAAATAATTGACATACAAGAGGCACTAGTACAAGGGTTAACAGCTTGACAACCTGGATTGAAATAGTGTGTCCTTCACTTAGCAGTGCTTTTTAACCACTGATCCGCAGTTTCCATACCTGTAAAACTGGGTTATAATCTTACCTACTACATAGGGTTATTGTGAGGACAAAATGAGATAATACAAGTAAAAGCTCTTAAATTAGATTTTGCTAAGTGGAAAGCATTGAATAGATGCGATCTCTCAATCATTACTTTTTTAACTTGAGTTATATAGGTAATCTGAGAAAACAGTAAAGACAACTTACTAGAATAGTTCTCAAACTTTATTGGGGAAATTTTATTGTACAAATGTTAACAAATTATTAAATTGTTATTACTAGGTCATAGTTGAGAGATTCTGATTTATTAGGATAGGGGTAAAATCCCAAAATTTGCAATTTTAGGAAGCATCACAGGTAAGCCTGTTATGTTTTCAGAAATTTCCTAGAGTTTCAGGAAATGTTAACAATTTCACTATTGTGGTTAAAAAAATTAATGTATTGGATATTACTAGTTGTCGTGTAAACCAAACACGATTTCTTTCTTTAAAATGAAATGTGGCGTTTCTAAATTTTTTTTAACGTTTCTTTATTTTTGAGGGAAAGAGAGAGACAGAGTATGAGTGGGCAAGGGGTAGAGAGAGAGAGACACAGTATTTGAAACAGGCTCCAGGCTCTGTGCTGTTTCTGACATGCGGCTCAAGCTCATGGACCACATGATCATGACCTAAGCTGAAGTTGGATGCTCAACTGATTGAGCCACCCAGGCGCCCCAGAAACTTGGCATTTCTATCAAGAGTTATAAAACTACCTTTTGGGGTGCCTAGGTGGCTCAGTCATTTAAGCGTCCAACTTTGGCTCAGGTCATGATCTTGTGGTACCTGCGTTCAAATCTTCCCACTTGCATGTACTCTCTCCCTGTCTCTCTCTCTCAAAAATAAATAAAACATTAAATTTTTTTTTTCAAAACTGGCTTTTGATTTGATTCATTTATTTTTTTATTGTTTTTCCCAAGTATATAATCCAAAAAATTGCATTAATTTATCTTTTATTTCTAAAATTTTGATATTAAATATGACTATATCTTAATATTGATCACTATGTAAATTGTTTATCTCTTCAGTGGATTCCTTACCTAACCATTAAAATCTATAATTATAAATACTATAGTATCATTGGAATAAGTACATAAAAATTAAAAAGCATTAATTATATTTATATGCACACTACACTTGCAGTTATGTAAAAATATAAGTAGGCAAGTAAACAAAGAATGACAAGAATATATTCAAATTTAAAATAGTTGGCCTAGGGTCAATTAAAAAGGAGGAAAACATACATATGAGCCCATTGCAAAATAGTTGTACAAGGGGTGCCTGGGTGGCTCGTTCAGTTGAGTGTCCGACTTCAGCTCAGGTCATGTTCTCACAGTTCGTGGGTTCGAGCCCCACATCAGGCTCTGTGCTGACAGCTAGCTCAGAGCCTGGGGTCTGTTTCAGATTCTGTGTCTCCCTCTCTCTCTGACCTTCCCCTGCTCATGCTGTCTCTCTCTCTCTCAAAAATAAATAAAACATTAAAAATTTTAAAAAAATAGTTGCACAATATATGGATTAAATTCAGTGAATTATACTTTTAGTCTCAGCTTTTGCTTCATGTTGTAAAGCATTGCCCAAGATAAAGCGAAACAAAACAAAACAAAACTTCGTAAGTTTCATTATAAACTACTTTCCTACAGACTCAGAAAAGTTGGGTTCACTATAGTGTATTTGTTGATTAGAACCCTGCCATCCCGGACACTTCTGACTCTCAAAGATAGGAAAATGAGTTAATTATCAGCACAATTCTAGAATGCTGTCCTAAGTGTTAATAATTGCTTTCTGTTTGCTGGCATATGAAAAGAAAGCTGACAGGCATTAAGGATATTGCATTTTATATATATTTAAACCACAGACCATAGCCAGTAACTATAAATTTGTTACTCCTGTCCCTTTTGGTATTATTTAGTAGATAAGTAATCAGTTAATTAAATGACAGTTTTTGTGGCAAATTGTAAATGAGAAAATAGGGGATGGCATGGTAAAAGAAAGGTTTTCTTTTCTATCAGCCAAATTGCTTTTGTTTACTCTTTTGTGTGACACTTTGGATCTTTAGATTTTTTTAGATTATCATTCTAAGAGAAAATTAATTTACCATACTGTGTTTTTGCTATCTGGAAAAGAACAGAAAATAAAACTCAAATTGGTTTAAACAATAAAATGAATATACTGTTTTACATAATTTAACAAGTCCATAGGTAGTTAGACTTTACCTATGACTTAATCAGAATTCCAGGTGTGTTTTTTTGTTTTGATTGAACAGTTGATTAATTGACTATTTTGTTTATTTTTCCTGCTACTCTCAATCTTGCCATCTTTCAAGCTGACAGAGTTGACAGCAATTTCAGGCTATTGATATCAAGATAAAAGTTTTTATATCTCTGAATTCCCCATGAAAGACCATCAATTCACTCTGATTGTATTGGCTGGCTTAGGTAACATGCCTGAAATGATCACTCCCTTTGGCAAGTCGTTGGAATGTGCTGATTGGTTTAACCTCCTGCATCAATTTTTAAGCTGGAAGTTTGAGATCACACTGCCATCAAGTGAAGCAAGAAGGTGGCTAGGCAAGGGAAGAGAGCTTTCACCAGAACCCAACTATACTGATACCCTGATTTCAGACGTTGTTTCCAGAAATGTGAGAAAATCAGTTTCTGTTGTTTGAGCCACCAAATCTATGGTACCTTGTTATGACAACTTAAGCTGACTGAGACACTTGGCAAGCTTAAATGTACAGCTATCAGGTTTAAGGTATATGCAGTTACTTTCTTGGGTCTTGATTTAGTTGGTTCTTTGTTTAGTTATAATCTTTTTTCCCCCTCATATTTGCAATCATTAGAAAACAGTGTGCCTCATTGTGGTAGTAGATCCTTGTAAATAATAGTTTTAAGTGTGAAAAGGACAGATAATTGTAATTATCCCATTTCTATCTTTGTAAGTACAGAATATTGAATCCAGTTTTTGTATGTTAGACTAAAATTTTGCTTCAGGTTTTTTAAGAGATAATATTTCATTTTATAATATTCAGCGTAGAATCACAGAATGGTTATGCAGTTCATACATGGCACTTGATAGATCAGCAAAGCCCTTCTGACAAGTTACTGTCAAAACTGCTATTTTATCGGGGCGCCTGGGTGGCTTAGTCGGTTAAGCATCCGACTTTCGCTTAGGTCATGATCTCGCGGTTCGTGGGTTCGAGCCCTGCGTCGGGCTCTGTGCTGACTGCCAGCTCAGAGCCTGGAGCCTGTTTCAGTCTGTGACTCCCTCTCTCTGTGACCCTCCCGTGTTCACGCTCTCTCTCTCTCTCTCCTGTAAATAAATAAAACATTAAAAAAAAGCAAAACAAAATTGCTATTTTATCTTAATATTTATAATGTTCCATGTTCATAAAGCCGGTCCTTAGCATCACAATTGCTATTATTATAATCAAGTCTAAATCAGCTCTTTCAACTGAAAGACATACAAGTAATAGCTACTGCTAATAAATCTTTTTAAAATTAGAAAGTGTAAATTATCAAGTAGTGCCACAAATCAAACACTTCTATGGAAGACACATCAGATATGCCTTATTATTCACTGTTAAATTAAAAATACACAATTCTTAAATATGTACTACAGTGCTTTCTTTTTAGCTTTATGCCAGAAAAATTTGGAATAATTAACGCTCCAAGCTCTCAGGAGGCTGTCAGTTGAAGTGTAATGGAAGAAGTAAAAGAATTTTGAAATTTATAACACGCAGAACTTAATTAAATTCACAACAAATTCTAATTAGAAGATTGTGGTGTTATAAAACTGAGTTCCGATGAATACTTAGTATATTTTTTACTATTAGTGATGAGCAAATCAGCCTAGTAATGAATCCCTTTTTATATTTTTTTACACCTAACTGCACTTGCTAGGCAAGCTTTTTTCAAAGATATTATGGAATCTCTTAATTATTATTAGTTGGCAAATGAATAGTCAGAATGCTAGTGGACAATATGATGATTTAGTGTTATAACTAGTTTTCATTTATATAGCATATTTCTCTTAGGAGTGAGGTCAGATATTTCATAAAAGCTAGGTATTATCAGAAAATCCCTGTGAACAAAACAAATATATATACCTAAAAGACAAATTCCTACTTGCTCACAAACCACTAGAAATAATATACTGATCCATTTTTAAAAATAAGAAACCAAAACAAGTTTAATCAATTATATAATATAAAATTATGAAAAATAATTAATGTAATTTATGCTAGCAGAAATCTGAAAGTAATTACCCAGGGGAGAGGAAGTTTACTGAAAAAAGGTCTTGCCGAGAATTTCTGGGGTGATGGGAATATCCTATATCTTGTTTGGATGGCAGTTTCATAAGCACATAAAATTGTCAAAACTTATCAAACATAACACCCAAGGTCTTTGCATTTTATTGTATGTTAACCTCATATGAGCATTTAAGTAGGGGTATACTGTGATTAAATTTGCATTTAAAATCAATTAGCAATGGTGAAGAAGATGGAATATATGGAAAATAAAGGTTGTCTTCTCTGGGCACTAATAGTCAATGGTTTCTCAGAAAGAAAAGTGACAATTACCTTTTTTTTTTTTGTATAGAACAAGAGAGTCTTATGGAAATTTTTTTCTTGTACACTGTAATTCTGGTGTGATCTCCCACCAAAATTGTAAAAGCAGTGAAAGGCTTTTGAATTTTTTGTTGGGACTTTAATTCATGAAAGCCCACCAGCTAGCTATCACCAACACTGTCATGTACTGTATCACTCCTAGTTAAGTTAATTTAAAAAAAAAAAAAACAGCTTTATGTAATATTGGGAAGCATATTGATTGCTGCAGCAAAGAAGGATGTACACCAGAGGAACTGGGGTGCTGAGTTAGAAGGACTTTTAATAGGAGTTTATCATAGAGATTAGGCTTATGCCTAAATGTGGTGCCCTTGCACTTCTCCTCAATGCAGAGTCCACTTGGCTCCACTTGGTTTCTCCTATTCCAGGAACCTGGATATTCTGTCAGGACTTTAAACTGGAGATGATTATAAGTCTTATCTATTTCCCATCTCTCTGGGATCACTGTTCTTCATTGCCCAAGTTTCACTGTTTGAATACCGTAATTTTATATATTTTGCCTGACTTTTTTATTTGTTTTAGGCAGTACAGAAAATCCAGCCTCTGTTATTCCATCTTAGTCAGAAGTCAAAATTCTGGAATTGTTTTTAAAACAAAATATTGGGGAAGGATAATGTGTGGGCAGACAAAAAAAAAAGAGGGGGGTATGCCAAGGCTTATTTGGAAGACATGAAAGGCAACAAAGCTTTAAAAGAAGAAAAATAATATTAAAATAGTCATAAGTAGTTTTTTTAAAACTAGTTTCAAGAATAGATTTTGATCTGTGGAAAGAGATGCATTTTAGCTAAATTGTACTCAGTAGTATTGATTAATTTGCACTAAAAATTATTCCAAGGTTTAGAATAAGTGCAGGGCTCAACAGGTATACCCATCCATTAGTAAGCAATTGTGGTTACTTAATAATGAAAGTAAAATATTATTTTTCCTTAAATTTTTGTGGTTTTAAAAAATAGCTACTAAGTTATTAGGACATAAAAATGTATTGTGTTGTTTAGAACTATTTAATAAACTGAACTGTAGTTATTTTGACTTGGGAATGCCATGAAAGATTGTTGAGACACTAAGGGCATCCTGAGCTGAGAAAGTTTGAGACTTTTTCATGTGGCCAATTTTTGGTTTTTCTATTGCTTCAAGTGTGATTGCGGTCATTTTTGTTGGCATTTTCCTGGAGATCTTGTCTTTGTCAGTCACTATAGATAATGTTTCTGTTTGTAACTGATGTATAGAGTACTGTGGAAGTACAGAGAATGAGAAGTAGTATTTTCTGAGTGCTTACTATGCTATAAGCACTTAAAATTTTTTTTTAATGTTTTTATTTATTTCTGAGAGAGAGAGCATGAGACAGCGTGAGTAGGGGAGGTCAGAGAGAGAGGGAGACACAGAATCTGAAGCAGACCCCTGGTTCTGAGCTAACGGTAAGCACAGAGCCCGACACGGAGCTCAAACCCATGAACCATGAGATCATGATCTGAGCTGAAGTCGGACGTTTTACCGACTGAGCCACCCCGGCCGCCCCTATAGACATTATTTTTTAATCTCATCTAATACTTGCAGCAATCCTGAGTTGAGTGTTATTCCCATTTTATAGGTAAGGAAACAAAAGTCAAAGAAATGAATTATTTTGCTGAAGGCTGCGCATTTAAATGGGTGAAACTTACATTTAAATCCAGTTCCAGGGCTTGTGGAGTTTTCATTATAGAGGTCAAGTGATTTTCCTATTTATGGGAACCCTGTAATGAATACTACTTGAAGTGATACTGAAGGTATTATTTTCAATTTTGGGAAGTAATTGAATGGAGGATCAAGGGAATAGAGATTTGGGGATTGGAAGTAAACACTAAAGTTAGATTTTTATGTTAATTCTTAGTACCTATTGTACATGCAGGGGTTTTTTTTTTTTTGCATCATTTGATGGATTATTAGATTTGTTAGTATATTTGGTAACCTTATTTCCATAGTAGACAATTAAGATTGTTACAGTGTATACATAGTTATGTTCAGTCATCTACAATTTATAGTAATTAGAAGTCAAGTTATATGGAGTTTTTCACTGTCAATTTTTCATTTTGAGTGTGCTCTTGCCTTTGTGCTTCCAGAACATACAGACATTTCTCAATCCAATAAAAGACCTTTTATTATTTGTTCTTTATTATCTCTTTCTGGAAATTTTATGGTGTTTGGAATTATCTCAACCATTCTCTATATCTCTTTACCTCTGTTTCGAATTTTCTGTTTTTGATTCTTTTGCTGCATTCTGTGTCATTTCTTAAGACCTGTCTTCCATCTATAAATTCTCTTTTCAATTATGTCTCATCTCCTTCCATCTTCTTTTTTACCAAATCCTAAAATATTATTATATGTTTAATTCATGGATGTCATAACTGAGTATTTTCAAATCTGCTTAGACAGACTTCTTATATTTAGTACTTTCTGTAGGCGTATTAAGTATGTTAATGTTCTTTATCTTATAATTCTAATATAGTATTTTCAGGTCAGATACTGTAGTTTGATTTTTCTATGTATACTTCCTGTGGTGGTTTTTGTTTGTTTTAGGGACTTTTGAATGCGTGAATTCATTCTTTTGCAAGAAATGTGATTCTTGCATGCATGTGGAGGTAGTACCGCTCTGGAACTACCACATTTTTGAGTGGTATGAATTTAGGCCATAAAACTGCATGAAGTGTTGGTTTGTGGTTATTAATTCTCAGGGGAGTCTTTTTTTTTCTTTCTCCCTTTATATCTTTCTATTCTACCTAGTTCCCAGAAAGACAGGTATATATCTCTGTCATCTTCTGCTTTGGGTTATGTTTATATTATGTTTATTTGTTTATTTTTCATAGTTTATGACTTATAGAATCTTGAATGTGGATTTTAAATAATAGGACTTTACATCCAGATTAAACTCTAAATTCTGGGCCCTTAAAAATAAGACTCTTAATGCCAGACTGTAGGCCACACATCAGCAGATGGCACCAAGGTTCAGTAAATACTAGCCTTAGAATTCATAACTATCTGGATTTCGACCTCCTTTTCTCTCATATAGTCTTTTATAAATTCTTTAGTTTTCAGTGAGCCCAGCCATATGTTTAAATAAGTTTTTAAAAACATATTTTACTCAACACTATTAGAGTTAACTATACTTAGAAGGGGAGTTAACTAAATATCTTGATCTGTCATGGTGCAAAAAGACAGCTCATTTGATTTTCTGTAATCTTTACTCATGAGAATCTTCAGAAGTAAGTTACAAACTTTAGAACTCTTTGATATGGATTTGCTTTATTTTATACAGAGGTGGAATTGGAACTCTTTGCTCTGGCCATAAATAGGTAAGTAACTCCTGACTTTCCAGAGAACATTTAAAATCACGAAATTTGTCTGGAAAGGTATACTGACATGGTAGTGGTGTTAGGAAATGAGTTGTTAGCTATTTTATATTCACTCTTGAATTTTATCTCAAAACAATAACATAAAATTCAAGTTAGAAATTGAAGCACTGTCAATTCAAAACTGTTTTCTGTTTTAAACTGTTAAACTAAAACAGATTTTCTCCCTACCTCAAAATAGTTACATAAGAACAGTCTGTTGTCACAGAAGTCATTCTATTATAGTTATTCTATTATAAAGGGTATAGTTTCTATTTGAAATGCTAAGCTACAAATATTTAGCCTTTTGAGCCATCTGCTCTGCTAAATACCCATAAGTATTTTAGACTAAAATCTGAAAAATTGAAATACTTGAAAACCTTTGCATTGTTGACTTTTGATTTTGTACAACATATCTTGCTTTTAGAAGTAGAATGATATAGAAAGCTTACTTGCAAAATATTCCATTGTCCTATTAAAAAATAGTTTTAAATCCTCTTATAGGAAGGACCTTCTATAGATGAAATTATTTTATTAAAAATATCTTATTCTTTAACTAAATAAACATAAAAACTCTATTCAATATATTTATTCCAACAAAAATATATTTGATTCCTTACATTTAGAGTTCTGTTAGGTAAATTTATGTTTAAAATCATTACCTTGATTAAATGAGAATCTTCTGTTAGAAATATTGAGGAAGGTTTCCTCCCCACCTCTAATAAAATTTTAATAATTGTCTTTATAACTCCAGGAAATTAATTAATGTCTTCAAGTAGACATTTGTATGAGTTACATGTTTTATTGAATACTTACTTTATATTTCATTTTTCTTAAAGTTTATTTCTTATGAGAGAAAGAGCACGCAAAGGAGGGGGCAGAGAGAGGAGAGGAAGAGAGAGAATCCCAAGCAGGGTCTGCACTGTCAGTGCACTGCCTCATGTGGGGCTCAATCGCATGAACTGCGAGATCATGACATGAGCTGCAGTCGAGTCAGATGCTTAACTGACCAAGTCACCCATGTGCTCCTATATTTCCTTTTTGAATAGCATTCTATTAAACTGTTAAACATGTAAAGAAAGCTTAGTGTCCCATGTCCCATGTTTTGTACTCATACAAAAACGCTCACTCACTCACTCCCATTCCCAGAGGACTGGAAAGAGGGAAGAAAGAAGCATTACAGCTGGACAAAACAAGAGTTGAAGAAAATTGCCTAAGTAACCATGAGCTGATTTTAGAATGAATTTATAATTCAAATTCAAATATCACTTGTACAAAAACTTTGAATATGTGAGTTTTGTTCAGCGTAAGCCATAACCGAGAGTGCTTCTGAGCACCTGACAGGAAGAAATGTAAATTCTCTGGTGAATATTGTTTATCTTTAAATTAAAAGAAATCCCACAAATTATTTCCCAATGAATATGAAAAGCCAGAAGGAAACGAGGTACCATGAATGAGAATTAGCAGAAACATTAGACAGGTTTTACAGTTTGTTTTGGAGGCCATTGCATTGTGGTTTCTATTCCATTTGGACATGATTGAATATGCCCTTGAGTTTGTATAATACTTATTGTAGAAATTCAGTATATGTGTGTGTGTGTTTTACTTTATAATGTCTCATTCCCTATTCGGATTCATTTCTGGAACCAGTGGTAATAAGAACCAGCAGCCATGGCCCAAGATTGAAGAAATATATGATAGAGTTCAAGCCATGCTGTTCCACTAAAATATGGATAGTTTTCCTGCTCCTTTTGGAGTTGATTTTGTTTCCATGTATTTTCTAAGCTTGATTTTCTGGCCTTTGTTTATTTCTCTAAGTTTCTATTTCTTTAGTTTATCTCTATTTTTGCTTAATAAAGCTGGAGTCAGTTTTTGTTTATGAGCCATTACTCTTACTGATAGACGTACCCCTACCTTCACAGCGGAGGGACTCCATTCATTGCTTCAATTGTTTGCTTCTGTGAACACACACCAGAAGAACTTCTCTCTCTCTCTCTCTCTGTGGTCTTGAACAAGTCCTTCGTATGCAGAGAAGGTTTTTGTTGTTTTTTAAACTACTCCAGTTTATATTTTTGTCTGATTTTTAGTCTCTGTTTTCCCTTCAAAGTCCTATTGAGGCCACTATCAATTTAAACACTGACAGTGCTCTATTGTCCATTGAAATGCTTAGAACGACAAAATTCATTGGTTTTCAAGGTAACATATTCCATTTCTTTTTCTTTTTTGAAGAAAATTACTCTATTAAGTAACCTCTCTTCTCTTGAGCCCAAATTTGTCTTGTTGCTCGTTCTAATTCCCTTCCCTAGAGCATCCAGGAGAGCTTACTTACCCTTCTATATAAAAACTCTTCTAATTAAAAATAGTTAATAATGTCTTGACTACTCTTTTTTTTTTGCATTTTTCTTGTATTACCTTGTCTTGTCAAAAGTGAAAAATTTTAGAATTTAATGTTTCCCAATTCAATAAATAAATCATTAATAGTAAAGAATAAACTATAGCCATATTTTACCATAAATGAAACAGTTACATTTTATTCTTACCCTTAGGATTCATATTGTTATTTACACTACTGTTTTTCCTCCTCTCTTCTTAAAGGTTCTAAGTTTTCTCCTTGTTCATCTTTCAGCCATCTCAATAAAAACATGACTTACAGTTTTAATTAGAACAATGATATGTAACAGGTTGATGATATTGGATCCAATTATATATATTCTGTATGTGTACAATTTGTAAGTTGATTATAAATTGCATTGAGTAAAGTAAGAATCTAATGAAGGCCTACTATGAGTATATGAAGTCAACCAGTTAACTATTAAAAACTTTACAAGTTTTTTGAAATTTTCTAATATAAAAAAGTATGGACTAATGCCAGACATATAGTCAGTTCTTATATGTTGATTTAATTGACCAAAATTTCAAAATACTAAAAGATTAGGAATTATAGTTGACAAAACATTATAAGATGCTATAATAGACAAATTCACAAAATCTCAGGCTCTCTAGATTAGGCTGTGTAGATTGGTCCCATCTAGAAAAGCAGTCCATATTTGAGCAGTGTTTTACTTGCAATTTCTGGTTGAATATTTAATCTAACAATGAATACTTTTTTTTCAAAAGACTTCCTTAGGAAGGATTTTGATACCAAGTCATATTTAATATTTGTATAAAATCTTGTTAGGTGTAGGAGCTTCATCTCTTGGTAGATGTCCAATAAGCCTTAGGTCAAATTTATTCTATTTTACTTGTAGTTAGAAGACCAAAAAGAAAAAAGAAAAGTGAAGATACCAAGTTTTCAAATGGGTATGATTCTGTATCTCAATAGAGTTTGTAGTACTTCATTAAGTTTTTTAGTTATGAGTTCATTTTTTTCACCTTTTTGTTATTACAGTTATTATGCCTCAACTCTTTATTTTTTTCAACTTTAGTTTGAAACTTTCAGACTTTCAGAATAGTTGAGAAAATAGTATGATGAACATCTGTACATTCCACACCTAGATTCATGTTTGTTACTATTTTGTAAAATTTACTTTATCTACATATATCTAGGCCTTACTTTTTTTTGTCTGCTATTTGAAAATATTTATAGACATCATGACACTTCTTTCCTGAATACATAAGCACCTGTCCTATAAAAATAAGGGCATTTTTTACAACACCCTTATCATATGCTGGAAATGAAAACATTGATATAATAATATCACCTCTTATACAGTACAGCTACACCAATTTGCATTCCCAACAACAGTTAACAAAGGTTCCCTTTTCTCACATCTTCACCAAAAGTTTTTCTTGTTATTTTGATACTAGCCATTTCAACAGATTTTAGGTGATATCTCATTGTAGTTTTGATTTGCATAATATACATGAAATGTCTGCTTAGATCCAATGCCCAATTTTTAATTGGATTGTTTGGTTTTTCCTTTTGAGTTTTTTGATACATTCTAGGTATTAAGTCCTTATCACATATATGATTTGCAAATCATATATATAGGTCTTTTACCTGTTTGATTAAAATGATTTGCAGTTATTTTATTCTTCCTGTACAATTGTAAATGGGATATTTTTCTTAATTTATCTTTCTGATGGTTTACTTTTAGTGTATAGATAATGCAAGATATTTTCTCTGTATTAATTTTGAATCCTGCTACCTACTGAATTCATTTATTTGTTCTGTTAGTTTAGGGTTTTCTGTGTATAATGTCATCTATAAGTATTGACAGCTTTACCTCTTCCTTGACAGTTTGGATGCCTTTTATTTCTTTTTTTGCCTAAATGCTATGGCTAGGATTTCCTATTCCATGTTGAATGAAAGAGGCAAGAGTGGGCATCCTTGTCTTGTTATTGATCTTAAAGGAAAAGCTTTCAGCTTTTTAACATTAAGTATGGTGGTAGCTATCTGTTTCTCATATAAGACCTTTATTATGTTGAGGTACTTTCACTTTATACCCACATTATTGAGTGTTTTTGTCATGAATGGATGTTGAATCCTCTCAAATGGTTTTATTGTATTTACTAAAATGATCATATGGTTTTTGCCTTTCATTTTATTAATTTGATTTGTGGGTATCAAACCATCTTTGCATTCCTGAATAAACCCCACTTGATCATAGTGTATGATCCTTTTAATGTATTTTAATTTTAATTTGCTAATGTGTTGAGGATTTTTGCATTTCTGTTCACAGATACTGGCTTGTAATTTTCTTTCTTTTTTTTTTCTTCTGGATTTCCTCCTTTCCTTCTGTCTGTCTGTCTGTCTTTCTTTCTTTCTTTCTTTCTTTCTTTCTTTCTTTCTTTCTGTCTGTCTGTCTGTCTGTCTCTCTGTCTCTCTGGTTCTGGTAGTAGGGTAATGCAGGCCTTGTAAAATGAGTTTGGAAACATTCTATCCTCTTCAATTTTTTGGAACAGTTTGAGAAGTGTAGGTATTAAATCTTCTTGGAATGTTTGGTGGAATTCAGCAGTGAAGCCATCTTTTCCTGGATTTTTTTTTTTTTTTTTAAGTTTTGGATTACTGATTCAGTCTTCTTACTAGTAATCTGTCTATTCAGATGCTCTGTTTCTGCATGATTCCATCTTGGAAGAATGTATATTTCTAGGGATTTATCCATTTCTTTTTCTTTTTGATTGTCCAGTGCATTGACAATTAATTATTTATAATAGTCTCTTATGATCCTTTATATTTTTTGTGGTATCAGTACTACTATTCCTCATTCATTTCTGATATTATTTATCTTCTAAACACCCCCCCCCCCATTATTTTCTTACTTCTACTACCTTTGGGAATTGTTTATTTTTTCTAGTTCCATTAGATGTAAATTTGAGTTGTTTCTTAGAGATTTTGTTTTTCAGGTAGGCCTGCATTGCTATTAACATCCTTCGTAGAACTACTTTTGCTGCAGCATCCTAGATTTTGGAGCGTTGTATTTTCATTTTCATTTGGTTCAAGGAATTTTTTTATTATCCCTTTGATTACTTCATTAACCCATTGGTTGTTCTGTAGCATGTTTAATCTGCATGTGTTTGTGGCTTTTCCATGTTCTTATTGTAATTGATTTCTAGTGTCATGCGATTGTGACTGGAAAGATGCTTGGTATGATTTTGGTCTTAAATTTATTGAAAACTTGTTTTATTGGCTAACATGTGTTCCTTTTAAGGAATGTTTCATGTGCACTTGAGAAGAATGTGTATTTTGCTGCTTTTGGGTGGAATGTTCTTTATATATCTATTAAGACCTGGTCTCATGGGTCTTTTCAGGCCAGTGTTTCCTTATTAATTTTCTCTCTGGATGTAATATGCCACTTGTACCAATGGGTATCAATAATACAAGTGGCATATTAAAGTCTCCTACTACTATTATATTATTGTATTGCTATCAATTGTTCTTATTAGGTCTGTTAGTATTTGCTTTATATATTTAGGTTTTCCTATTTTGGGTTCATAAGTGTTTATAAATGTTATATCCCCTTATTAGATTCACTCCTTTATCATTATGCGTTGCCCTTCTTTGTCTTTTGTTACAATCTTTGTTTTAAAGTTTGTTTGATATGAATATAGCCACATTAGCTTTTTTGTAGTTTCCATTTGCATGGAATGTCTTTTCTCATCCCTTCACTTTTAGTCTCTGTGTATCCTTTGATTTGAAGTAACTTTCTTATAGACAACGTATAGATAAGTTTTGTCTTTTTATCCATGCAGCCAGTTTTTTTTATTGGTGCATTTAGTCTATTTAAATTTAAAGTAATTATTGATAGGGATATACTTATTGTCATTTTGTTCATTGCTTTTGTTTGTTTTCATAGGTTTATTTCTTCTCTTTTCCTCCTTCCTTGTGGTTTGATGGCTTTCATTAGCATCAAGTTTAGATTCCTTTCTCATCCTTTCTGTATCTACTCTAGGTTTTTGTTTTCTGGTAACCATGAGGTTAATACACAACAGTGTGTGTGTGTGTGTGTGTGTGTGTGTGTGTGTGCGCGCGCGCGTGCGTGTGTGTGTGTGTAACTATGTTTGAACACATTAATAAAGCTCTACATTAAAAAAATGTTTATTTTTGAGATAGTGCAAATGAGTGAGGGGTAGAGAGAGAGGGACAGAAGATTTAAAGCAGGCTCTGGGCTGAAAGCAATGAGTCCGATATGGGCTTGAACTTACAAACCATGAGAGCATGAACTGATCCAAGTCAAATGCTCAACCAACTGTGCCCTCAAAACTACATTTTTAGTCTCCTGTTTTTATTTTTGATGTCATATGATTTTGTGTATCCCTTCACCTAATTATTTTAGTTATAATTAATTTTTCTATTTCTTGGTTTACCTCTCTCCCTATTTTTCCCTTTGCTCATTTGTTTTGCTTCTTAAATTTCACATATGAGTGGCATCATATGGTATTTGTCTTTCTCTAACTTATTTTGGTTAGCATAATACTCTCTAGCTCCATCCACATTATTTCAAATGGCAGGATTTTATTTTTTGATGGCTGAGTAATATTTCATTGTATATATATGCTGCATCTTTGTCCATTCATCAGTCACTTGGGCTATTTCCATAATTTGGCTATTATATGTAATGCTGCTATAAACATCAGGCTACATGTATCCCTTTGAATAAATATTTTTGTAGCCTTTGGATAAATGCCTAGTAATGCAATTGCTAGATCATAGGGTAGTTCTATTTTTAACGTTACAAAGAACCTCCATACTGTTACTGCAATGACTACACCAGTTTGCATTTCCACCAACAATGCAAGAGAGTTCCCTTTCTCCATATCTTCGCCAATACCTATTGTTTCTTGTGTTATGCCTTTAGCCATTCTGACAGGTATGAGGTGATATCTCACTGTAGTTTTGATTTGCATTTCCCTGATGATGAGTAATGTTGAGTGTCTTTTCATGTGACTGTTGGCTATTGGTATATCTTCTTTGGAATAATGTCTATTCATGTCTTCTGTCCATATTTTAATTGGATTACTTGTTTTTTGGATGTTCAGTTTTATAAGTCCTTTGTATATTTTGGATAATAACCCTTTATCTGATTTGCCAGTTGCAAATATCTTTTCCCAGTCTGTAGGTGGCCTTTTAGTTTTGTTGATTGTTTCCTCCACTGTGCAGAAGCTTTTTATGTCCCAATACTTTATTTTTGTTTTTGTTTCCCTTGCCTTAGGAGATAGATATACAAAGAAGTTGCTACAGCCAACCTCATAGAGGTTGTTGCCTGCGTTCTTTTCTAGGATTTTTATGGTTTCAGGTCTCAGATTTAGGTCTTTAATCCATTTTGAATTTATATTCGTGCATGGTGTAAGAAAGTGGCCCAGTTTCATTCTTTGTTCATTTGTGTTGCTGTGCAGTTTAGCCAACACCATTCCTTTGTTGAGGCTGTCTTTTTCTCATTGGATATTCCTTCCTGCTTGTTGAAGATTAATTGATCATATAGATATGGATTCATTTCTAGGATTTCTATTCTGTTTCAATGATATGTGTGTCTATATTTGTGCAAATACCATACCAGTCCCTAAGAAGCCACATTAATCATGTTTTTTACTAAATCAGTGTTTTAGATATAGAATTGATAAAGCAAATATTGAACTTGAAATAAACTATCATTAGCTATAGATTTAAAGATTATTTTAGACTTGTCAAATATAATGTATTACTGATGACTTTTTGAATTCTAATTTGCTAAAATTTAACTAAAATGATGAGTTTGGAAATTGGTGACTTTGGCTAAGAATGTTCATCATGGCCTGCAATAGTTACCACCGTTTCCAAGAGCCATTTTCCTTATTATCACTTCTATACTCTACTTTATTGTATCTACTACTCAGAATGTAGTCCCCCACATTTCTGACTTAAGGAATTGCTTAATATCAGGACACTTCTATTTCATATAACAAGATACGGATATTCTAACTACCATTTTGTAAAGGAAAATTTGTGAGAAATTTAGACAATATGATGAGTTATTGAGAGAGCTAACCTCTTTCATTCTTGCAATAAGTATATGTAAAGCTCTTCCTGTTCACAGACATATTTGTAGGCTTTGGGGTAGGAAAAAATTGTTCCTAATCTTAAAAACTTTAGGTGGAAAGGTATAAAGCCATAATAATAAAATGAGTCAAATAATAAATGCCAAAATATAAACAATACAAAACATAATACATCCACATTTAATTGACTTCCCCTTACCCAATTCACTAGCTTAACCTATCTTTTCAATTGCTTATGTAAAACAGACTGACAGATGTTCAAAACACAGTAGACCCTTGAACAACATGGGAGTTAGGAGCACTGACACATTCGATTGAAAATTTGCGTGTAACTTTTGACTCACCTAAATTTACTAGTAGCCTACTGTTAACCAGAAGCCTTAATGATAACTTGGTTGATTAATATGTATTTTGTATGCTATATGTAGTAATGCTATATTATAAGGAAGGAAGCCAGAGCTGCTAGGCGGGACCCTTGTCATCACCAGCCAGGATCATATGCACATCTTGGGAAGTCTGGGACTGTGTTCATTCCATGCATGAGTTGTCATCCAAGATTATTAAGGAACATAATTAACCTGAACAAGCACCGGGACTTCATGTGTATCATCACCAGTGTAGCCTCATAATGAGTCAAAACACAGATGTAATTATACTCAGTTGGTTGACCTGCACACCCTATATTCTAAGTGATGTTCATAGATTCTGGTCTTCCCTTGCAAGTAGTTCAGGAGGCAAAAACCAGGGAGTAATGCAGAGACCGTGAATTTGCTACTGGGTATAACATCAAACTTGGTATGTACAACACGTGTGTGAATGGAGACAATGGCGACCCACTATGGAAGTGTATGAATGTCCAGCCCAAGGGTAGAGGAATCCTAGAAAATACCACCAAGTGGAACTTCACTAAGTTCTCTTCATTCACAAGAAGAGCTGTGTTGAAGTGGTATGGTCTCATGGAAGAGCCCCTGGTAATTGAGAAGGACTTGCCCTCATACCTCTAGCTCCACAAGTGTGCATCCCCCATCAAATCCCACCAACACTACTTATCTGTCATCCATGAGGATTTGCCTGAAAACTAGCCTGCACTTCCTGCCAGAGGAAGGTCCCTTACCTTGCCAGGTGGCTTGGTGCTCTCCTAACCCCTGGCTCTCTTGTGGGAATAAAACATACAAATAGAGGAAAAAATTATGAAGAGAAAATATATTTACAGTACTATAAATAAAAAATCCTTATTTATGTGGACCCTCGTCGTTTGAATCCATGTTGTTCAAGGATCAACTATATACTAAACATTTGCCATTGGAGTGCAAGGCTACTCTCTAGAATAATTCCCAGCAGTTGACATTTATACTTCTAAGAATCAGTTGTATTTGTCCCAAACCATTTTATACCAATAGATCTTTTTATTGTAATTGCTGAGTTAAATGTTAAAATTTTTTTAAGTAAGTGAAAAATTCATTTCTACTTCTGTAAACTTGGGAAGATTATAAAGTTGAGTTACTAAATATTGTTTTTAAATTAGATGTGACTAGATTATTTCTGAGATAAAATCAGAAGTCTAATGATTGTTTCATAAGAATTTATAGACAATTATTTAGTGGCATGGATAGTGAAAGAAACATGATGCTACCTCCAAACAGAAGACCCATACTCAGAACAAAGCCTTAGTTCCATATCAAAATATTGGTGAATAGATATTCATTTATATGTTTTAAGGTAAAATAAACCATGAAATTTATTGTTTTTATGATTCCTTACCTTACCTAATTTTATTGATTAAACAGTCAGCACACCCATGTTGAAACAGATAGCTTTCATAGTCAATGAAACAAATAATGAATTCAGTAATTCCTATTGACTTTTGCTTCATTGCTGTATGAAGGTCATCAGAAAAGATTTTGAGTATTAAACAAGTGTGAGACTTTTCTTTACCAGTCCTATTATTTTTCTTTTCTTCTTCTTAGCTTATGTCTCCTTAGTTCATATGCCTTTCTATTCACTGAATGCTAGCATCTTTTTGTAGCCAGTATGGCAATTACGTTCTATAATAATAGTAATCATTAGCATATACATATAACAATAACAACTACTTCGTTAATTTTGTCATAGACAGCTTATGGCAGGTTAAAAAATATGCCCAGTATTATTTCTTAAATTTGGTATCTGTTCTACATTTTATCTAGCAAAAGTGTCATGTAGTAGAATACTGGAATAAAAGCCAAGAGATACGATATCTGTGCCTTGATGCAGTGTTACCTGGGATGATTTCGGACAAGGCACTTACTTATGTTTTTTATTTTAAAATGGAGAATTAAACTAAATTACTTCAAAAATCTTTTTTCTTCATAAAGCCTAAATAAAATAACCTAAACAAATCCAATATACTTTTTATAGATTATGTGATTTTTCAGAAGGGATTTCTTGGCTGGGGTTCTGTTTTTTGACAGTATTGTGATACTAAAATCAGACATAATAGCTCTGTTTTCTGAATCTGCAAATATACAAAGGACTAGCACAGAAGTAATGGCCGTAGTTTTATCAGTCCAGAAAGAAAGGAATGTATTAATTTGGGAGGAGTGGAGAAGATGGTTTCAGTCCTTTTTCTTTCTTTTTGTTCCTTTTTCTTTCCTTTTCTTTTCTCTTTTCTTCTTTTTTCTCTTCCCTCCCCTCCCCTCCCCTCCCCTCCCCTCCCCTTCCCTTCCCTTCCCTCTCTTTCCTTTTTTTTTTTTTAAACAGAGGTAACAAAAGGGCACTTGGGTAGCCTAGTCCGTTAAGCATCCAACATCCACTCAGGTCATGTCCTGTGATTCTTGAGTTTGATCCTGCCTTGGGCTCTGTGCTGATTGGAGCCTGGAGCCTGCTTCAGATTCTGTGTTTCCCTCTCTCTCTGCCCCTTCCCTGCTCATGCTCTCTCTCTCAAAAATATATAAACATTAAAAAAAAATTAACAGAGGTAGCACATTGACTTTTAATAAGGTCAACGTATACTTTTATTTTCATAGCAAGAACAAAATAAATTAAAGCTTAACATGTCTCAGTAAAATTCTAAATGTCGTTGGTCTTCTTACATTTTATCTATGTGGAAAAGCTGAATTAAATCTAATTTAATGAATTTGAGATGGATTGAACATGTTCTAAAACTTCATCATTTTGATCCTTCTGTATTACTTCCCCATGTTACTATTATTACTCCATGCAACATAGCTTTTGGCTAGATCACAGCAAGTCAGGCAAGCTGAAACAGTTGTCCTAAAAATAAAATTTTTGTACTTGTGGGATATCATTTGGCTGATTTTCTAATTTGGTTGAATTTGAATCAGAATTAATTATGTGTTACTTTAATATCAATGTCAGATAAATAGCAGAACAGTAAATGATATTGAAAATTTTGTGGCACTCAAATTTTGGTCATGAACTTCTGAAGGCTTCTAAGAGAAGCATTGTTTTATAGTAGATTTGTCTTATAACACTTATCCTTGCTTTTTTTTTTTTTTTCATACTAGAAATGCACTCTGGTTACAGGAGAGATTAGGGCACCTTCCGCCTTTTGCAAACATGTGGGTATAAGTTTATGAATCACAATTTGAGAACTAGAGGTCTATGGCAGTGTTTTTGCAAGTATGGTCTTGTACTGTCTACATCAGGATGACTTAGTAAGCTTATTTAAAATGGTTATTTCTGACCTTCATCTAAAGCCTATTGAATGAGAATAGGAATGAAATTCAGGAACTGTATTTTAACGATCTCTCATGTGGCTCATATGCTTACTTAATAGAATAAATTACCTTAAGAATATTTTGTATCTTGAAATATTTATTACCTAATGATAATAGTATATGCATATACAATTGACTCTTGAGCAACAGGTGTTTGAATTGTGTGGGTTTATTTTTTTTATTAAATTAGTTTAAATTTGACTTGATTTAATATGATTTTTAAAGTTAATTTATTTTGAGAGAGAGAGAGACAGAAAGACAGACAGATAGACAGTATGAGTTGGGGAGAAGAGCAAAGGGGAGGAGAGAGAGAGAATCCTAAACAGGTTTCATGCTCAGTATGGAGCCCAGCATGAGTCTTGATCCCATGACTCTAGGACCATGATCTGAACTGAAATCAAGAGTCAGACACTCAACCAACTGAACCACCCAGGTGTCCCTGTACAGGTTCACTTATATTTAGCTTTTTTTCAGTTAATATTTGGAAATATTTTGGACACTTGTTACAATTTGGAAAAACTTACCGTGTAACTTAGAAATATTGAAAAAATTTAAGAAAAAGTTAGGTGTGGGACACCTGGATGGCTCAGTCCATTGAGCATCCAACTTCAGCTCAGGTCATGATCTCACAGTCGTGAGTCTGAGCCCCGTGTCAGGCTCTGTGTTAGCAGCTCAGAGCCTGGAGCCTGCTTCTGATTCTGTGTCTCCCACTCTTTCTTCCCCTCCTCCACTCATGCTCTGTCTCTCTTAACTATCAAAAAAATGAATAAATATTAAACAAAAAGAAAAAGGTGTTTTGCAAGTATGTAAAATATATAGACAATAGTTTCTTTTATCATATACTACCATAAGTATACACAAATCTATTAATTTTTCATTAAAAGTTATCAATACTTATATGCACACTGTACATGGCAATATTTGCAGTTGAGAGAAATATAGTCAAACATAAAGTTGCAGTATTAAATTATAACTATACATAACTACTACATACTGTACTACTGTAATGATTTCATCACCACCTCAATGCTATGGCAGTGACCTCAAGTAGTAGTGTGGGTTTCCGCTTAAAGCATCATGTAATGCTAATCATCTAGAGAGCTGTTCATCTCTCCAATAAATTGCTTATCATACTAAAAAGTGGTCTCTCGCAGTTCTCACACATTTTTATTTTTTATTCATTTATTTTTAGAGAGAGGGAGAGAAAGAGTGTTAGCAGAGAGAGAGAGAGAAATCCCACACAGGCTTCCATGCTCAGCATCAAGATAACAAGATAACAGGAGAAGCAGTTTCTTCCAACCAAGAGGCATCAGACAAGTTCCCAGATGCCATTTAGAAAATCATTTGAAGAGAAAGGGTATCTGCCTTAAAAGGCTTTTAATGAAGACAAAAGTGTTTTTCTGAAAAAAAATTTACAAAGGACATTTGGTATTAAGGTAGAGAAGTGAGCAACAGGTTTTAAGACAGGAAGAGACAGGCTAATTCTACTGTTATGTGTAAATGTAGTTCCATTTATGATCAGGAGTGCCTTTATCTATAAAGCTGCTAACCCCCAAGCCTTGAGCGAAAAGATAAACACCAGTTACCAGTCTTTTGGTTGTTATCCAGGAAGGCCTGGATAAAGTACTTTTGATATTGGACAATGCCCCTGGTGACCCAGAACCCCCTGAAATCAGCTACAGAAGGTGTTGAAATGGTCTCTTTCTCCCCAAATATGACATCTGTAATTTAGCCTGTATATCAGGGGGTCATAATGACCTTTAAAGCTTATTACACAGTACTCTATGTAAAGAATTGTCAGCACCATGGAAGAGAACCCTGATAGAACATCATGAAAATCTGGAAAAATTATATCATTGAAGATGCCATCGTTGGTACAGAAAAAGCTGTGGAAACCATCAAGCCTGAAACCATAAATTCCTCCTGAAGAAAACAATCCAGATGTTGTGCATAACTTCACAGGATTTACGATAGAGCTAATCAAGGAAATAATGAAAGAGAATGTGGATATTGGGGGAAAAGCAGGATGTGAAGGGTTTCAAGATGTAGATCTTAGAGAAACCCACCAGCTAATAGACACCGAACCAGAGAAATTAACAGAAGAATGACTTGATGGAAATAAGTGCTTCCAAAACAGTGTCAGTTCATGAGGAACAAGATATAGAAGTGTAAGAAAATAAAATGGCATTAGACAATCAAGATATAGAAGTGGAAGAAAATAAAATGGCATTAGATAATCTGTTAGAAGGGTTCAGATTATTCAAGACTGCCTGTGACTTCTTTAATGACACAGACTTTGATGTGAGCACTGAAATTAAAGCAAATGTGGATAAACGATCAGTACTGTATAGAAACATTTTTAGATAAATGAAAAAGCAGAAATGTTAGGCAGAAATTACAATGTATTTGTATAAAGTTACACTGAGTGTATCTGCCTCTCCCACCTCTACTTTTTCCACCTCTGTCATCCCTGAGAGAGCATGGCCAAACTCTCATCTTCCTCCCTCTTCTCAGCCTACTCAATGTGAAGACAAGGGTGAAGATGTTTATAATGATCCACTGTCACTTAATGAATAGTAAATAAGCATCATGGTGTACAGTCAATAAATTTGTCTGTTGTGTATTCAAGTGTCTTCATACAAAAGTCTAATAACTGTATGGCAAGAATTGTATGAGATGCTTTTGTGTGTCATCATCATCACCTAAGTATTCATCATGTAGAAAATTATGTGCAAGTCTTACATGGAAGTGGATGGCTTATCCTTATATAGGCATAAAGTGAGTGATTCTTAATACTGTATAAAATTATAATGTGTTAGTTCTCTTACTGTTTTATAAGTTTGCTTTCAAAGAATCACATTACCGTTTAGTATGCCTCTCTCATGTAATTGGAGACACTGTTTACCAGCCTATCATCATAGGTAAGTGTTTTTTTTTTAAATAGTAACGTTTCCAGTATCATGAATATGACTAATGCTGTATGCCATGAAAGTTTTATTACAGTTCATTCATTAATGTATAGACTAGGCTACTGTAAGCAGTCATATTGATTACACTAGACTACCACAAAGCAATCATATTGCTGCTTCTTCATTTTCAATGGATAAATCCTTATACCTGTATATACATATGAATTTCTTTTTCACATTATCTTTTCATTTTATATAAAGTTTATTTATTTATTTTGAAAGAGAGAGTGAGAGAAAACTCATATACAGGCTAGGGAGAGGTAGAGAGAAAAGGGGAGAGAGAGAATCCCAAACAGGCTCCATGCTGTCAGCCACATTGAAGGGCTCGAATTCATGACCTGCACGATCATGACTTGAACTAAAATCAAGAGTCAGCACTTAACTGATTGAGTCACCCAGGCACTCCTTGTCTTTTTTTTTTTATGTTTAGAGTGAGTAATAAAACATCTACAGTGTTTTGTATCATATCGTATTGCTGTAGGTAGTGATCTGATTCATCTTGCAAACAGATGCAAACTTGTGATATTGATAAATACAGTTACAGTAATGTAAATGTATTTTCCTTATGATTTTTGCAATAATATTTTCTTTTATCTAGATTACTTAATTGCAAGAACACAGTATAATACATATAACATACAAAATATGTGTTAATTGACTATGTTATCAGTAAGACTTCTGGTCAACAGTAGGCTATTAATAGTTAAGTTTGTGGGGAGTTAGAAGTTGTACATGGATTTTTGACTGTGTTGGGGAGGGCAGGATAGCACCCCTAACTCCTGCATTCTTCAAGGGTCAGCTATAATTTATACGTAAATGCACACAAAAAACTAGAAGTGCATGCTGACAATTTTTACTGATGGGATGCTCAGTCAAAAAACCTTTGGAGAACATTGATCTAGATTGACACTGTTCAGTGTGATAGCTACTAGCCACATGTTGCTGTTGAACAGTTGGAAAGTGGCTAGTCTAGGATATGTGTAAAGTACCCATCAGATTTTAATGACTTATATGGATATAAAATATCTCCTTAATAATTATTTAATTACTTGTTGAAATGATATATTTTGTTATATGGGATTAAGTAAAATATATTTAATTTTATCCATTTCTTTTTACTTCTTTTTTTCCAATGTGGTTACTAGAAAGTTTAAAATTATGGGGCACCTGGGTGACTCAGTTGGTTAAACAGCTGACTTTGGCTCAGGTTCGTGGGTTCGAGCCCCATGTCAGGCTCTGTGCTGACAACTCCTAGCCTGGAGCCTGTTTTGGATTCTGTCTCCCCCCTCTCTCTGTCCCTCCATCACTCACAGTCTATCTCCATCTCTTTCTCAAAAAATGAGTAAACAAAAAAAAATTTTTTTTAAGTTTAATTACAGTGTGGCTAGTACAGATTTCTATTGGACTGCACTGGTCTACAGCTTACAAACATTGACTTGGGAATTAGAGGCTCTCAATTTCTTCACAGTTCTTATTCTTTATTCCTTTATTCTTTTTTTTTAATTTTTTAAATTTTTGTATTTTTTACAAATAGTATATTGTCAAGTTGGTTTCCATATAACACCCAGTGCTCATCCCCACAAGTGCCCTCCTCCATGTACATCTTCCCCCCGCCCCCCGCCCCACACCCATCAGTTCTCAGTTTGTTCTCAGTATTCAAGAGTCTTTCATGGTTTGCCTCTCTCCCTCTCCCCCACTATTTCCCCACTTCTTCTCCCCCTTGGTCCTCCGTTAAGTTCCTCCTAATCCTCCTATACATGCAATCATATGGTATTTCTCTGCCTGACTTATTTTGCTCAGCATAACGCCCTCAAGGTCCATCCATGTTGCTTTATTCCTTTATTCTTATGAAGAATGAAGATGACAGGTATTTTATTTATAGTTAGTATATAGCTAAAGTCTAAACTGACAGTTTTTAGGTCATTGGGTGAGATTAAGAGATTAACATATTAATGAGATTAATGGGAAGATCAGTGTTAATTTTAGGAGCTTGCTAAGAAATTCTTAAGAGCTACTGAACCTACATCTCTATCATTTCTCATTATGTGAGCATAACTGCAGAATCATTACAAACCAATTGGACCTTAGAGTTTTACCAAATATTTGTGATATTGTCAAATTAAAGTCTTAGAGGATTACTTAACACTTGAATAATTCTAACTGTGATAACATACAGTATTTAAGGTCTCACACTACATCTACTCCATTAGAATTCAAATGTCTAAGTGTAAGATATGCTGGTGCTGGTTGTCACCTGCAAGTCTAGATTTCTGTTTAGACTGCCACCTAGTGACAGATGTATAAAATTTGTGCAAATAATAAATCTATTTTTCTTTTTTCTTCTCTAAGTAGTAAAATAATTTATATAGAAAAAACCATAAAATTAAAAGGAAGATACTTACTTTTTTCACATATAGTCCTATACCAGTTCACTAGAGACACTTTTAACTGTTTCAGATGTTAGTTGTTTTCATATTTACCATCATAATTAAAAATGACAGTCCTATTCCTTGTTTCTGTCTTCAAATGTAGAGACTATTTATGAGGGCGCCTGGCTGGCTCAGTCAGTTAAGCATCCGACTTCAGCTCAGGTCATGATCTCATGGTTTGTGGGTTCGAATCCCATGTCAGGCTCTGTGCTGACAGCTAGCTCAGAGCCTGGAGCCTGCTTCAGATTCTGTACCTCCCTCTCTTTCTGACCCTCCCCTGTTCATGGTGTCTCTCTCTCAGAAATAAATAAAACATTAAAAACAACAACAACAAAAAAAGAATATTTATGGACTTCCTTTTATAAAAGCTGTGGAATTGACTCACACCATCACATCTTTCCCTGTCTCCTCCCTTTGATAATTATGTTGATTTAGTTCTTTGATGGGATCAGTCTTTTTACTACACATAATATGCATCCATTTCGTTCAATATAAACTTTAGACACCCTCTCTTTACTTCACTTCCTGTGCATTGAGGAAATAAATACCCCAATTTTTTCTCTATTTTTCCTCTTTTGTTTCCCAGATTCTGTCAACTATCCCATTACTTTCATACTATGAAGATTTCTACACTTTACATTACTTTTTATTTTTTTTTTTTTTTACAAACAGTTTATTGTCAAATTAGTTTTTACATAACACTCAGTGCTCATCCCCAAAGTGCCCTCCTTCAT
>NW_024081486.1:0-117905 GCF_003009895.1 Hyaena hyaena
GATGAATGGATCAAGAAGATGTGGTTTATCTATACAATGAAATACTACATGGCAATGAGAAAGAATGAAATCGGGCCATGTGTAGCAACATGGATGGACCTTGAGGGTGTTATGCTGAGTGAAATAAGTCAGGCAGAGAAGGACAATATATGTTTGCACGTATAGGAGGATTAGGAGGAACTTGACGGAGGAACGATGGATGTGGGGGGAGGGGGGATGGGCATGGAGGAGGGCACTTGTGGGGATGAGCACTGAGTGTTATGTGGAAACTAATTTGACAATAAAGTATTTGTAAAAAAAATAAAAATAAATAAATAAAAATAAAAATAAATTTCAGGTGGTTTAGAGGGTTAGTGGATAAAATGAAACCATAAATGCATAGATAAAAAGAAAAGGAAATATTTTAAATATTTTGGGGCTAGAGAGGGCTTTCTTAATATAAAGGAAATAGAAAATAAACAAAAAGAAAAACATATTGGTCAGCCATATTCAAATTGAAAACTTTCGTAGATGAAATATGCAATGAACAAAATATAAAGGTCAGTCAAACACTAAGATTTTTGCTTTGAAGCAATATAACAAAGTGTTTGTAGGTATTCTGATTGTGTGGAGAGATTGTAGGAGGAAATAGAGACCGCAACCCAAAAGAAAACAATAGAAAAGACCAAAAGCAGGGGCAGAGTCTGACTTCGGCTCAGGTCATGATCTCGCAGTTCGTGGGTTCGAGGCCTGCGTTGGGCTCTGTGCTGACTGCCAGATCAGAGCCTGGAGCCTGTTTCAGATTCTGTGTCTCCCTCTTTCTCTGACCCTCCCCTGCTCATGCTGTCTCTCTCTTAGAAATAAATAAAACATAAAAAAATTTTTTTTAAAAGACCAAAAGTAGATGTTACACAAATTAAATATAAAATTCCAATCAAGATATTTAAAATGTTCAACTCTAGGGGCGCTTGGGTGGCTCAGTCAATTAAGTGACCGACTTTGGCTCAGGTCATGATCTTGCCCTGCCCTGGGCTCTGAGCTGATTGTGTGGAGCCTGCTTGAGATTCTCTCTCTTTTTCTCTCTGCCTCTCCTACACTCTCTCTCTCTCAAAAATAAATCAACATTTAAAAATAATAATAATAAAAAAAAAGAATGACCAACATTGTTTAAAAGTGTTTTTTCTGCATCCATCCATCCATCCCCCTCACTCTCTGGTCTTTTTTCCTCTCCTTCCTTCAAGTCTTAAAGAAATCTGTATTCCCTCTCCTGTCTTAGGTTTACTTCCCTTGCTGCCGAGGACCATCGTTCTATCAAGAATTATCTCCCTCTTGGGCGCCTGGGTGGCTCAGTCCGTTAGGCAACCGACTTTGGCTCAGGTCATGATCTCACGGGTAGTGAGTTCGAGCCCCACATCAAGTTCTGTGCGGACAGCTCAGAGTTTGGAGCCTGCTTCAGATTCTGTGTCTCCCTCTCTCTCTCAAATATAAATAAATGTTAAAAAAATTAAAAAAAAAAAAAGAATTATGTCCCTCTTAAAGCTCTGTCTTCCGCTTCACTTGGGCTCCTTTCTCTCCACCCTTACACATGATCACCTTCCTCCTAGCCCCAAATCACTCTCATTTACCCTATTCTCATTCCGATACCACCTTTCACCATGAACATCTTTTAAGTATAGTCTACACATACTTCCTCCGCCTCTTTACCAACCACTCCTTAAACCTTCATGATCTGGCTTTCAAATCCATTACTGATACGCTTTCCTGAAATTGCCACTTCTAATTGCCTACTCCAAGTACTTGCCGCCTGCCTGTCCTTAACATCGCCACCCCATAAGCAGCATTGGCTGGTACCGATCAAGCTCCTTCGAGAAACCATGGCTTCGGTGGCAGACATTGCCCCTCTCTACTTCTGGCTTCCCTGTCCCCCTCTCCCGACACCCGGATCGCCCTTCCACCGGTGATATTTACAGTCTCTGCTTCTTCTCTCTTTTCTTCTCTCTCTAGACTCTCGGCAATTCAGGCCTCTATTTCCACCTCTCCTGCTTCTCTCTTCCAAGTCCCTGCTCAACCTTTACCTCCCCCATGCCTGGCGTGCACATCAAACTTCACCTGCGGAAGGTCAAAAATCTCTCCCCTCAACCAAACCTACCCTTCTTCCAGACTCGTGTGTTTCTATACATGGTACCATCTAAGTTTCCCCCCTTCAAATACTCACATGGTGTGGAGAAACAGTCTTTTCCACACCCAGTGCCAAAGCCTCAGCTCAGGCTCTGGCTATTTTTTGCCCAGAGAGATGAAGAAGGCGGTATATTGCATCTTCATATTGAATTGGTTTTTTGCGGGCAATGGACCTCCTTGGCGGCTGTAGAACTGTGAATGGGAAGTTTCCCATTACCTGCCGCAAGCACCTTATTAGAAACGCAGCATAGATATCTTATAACTCTTCCAGGATCTATTTTCTTACTTAGTTTTATTTAAAAGACAGCCCACCCAGTTTCCAGAAGCCTACCACTGAGGTGGAATTTGAGGAAACAGAGCAACTTTGGCACAGAGGCGGAGAGGAACAGCCCTCAAATCAACTTGCTAATTAAGGACAGGACCCAGACATGGGTTATATCCCAAGTGTGACATTTGAGGAACTTCCCACGGTAGCTGGCAATTCTTGCTGACTAGGAGTGAAACTTTTGAAAAGCATTATTTAAAGTGGATAGATGCAGGGGCGCCTGGGTGGCTCAGGCAGTTAAGCGTCCAACTTTGGCTCAGGTCATGATCTCACAGTTCATGGGTTTAAGCCCCACGTCGGGCTCTGTGCTGACAGCCCAGAGCCTGGAGGCTGCTTCGGATTCTGTGTCTCCCTCTCTCTCTGCCCCTCCCACTCATGCTCTGTCTCTCTGTCTCAAAAATATAAATAAATAAATAAATAAAAACTAAAGTGGATGGACGCACCATCTACCTTTTCATGGTCTTGGGCAAAACCACGGTCTCCACACTCTAGTGAAAGTTCCAGTATAATAACAACTCGGAATGTGCCCTCTCAGTATGTTTCTTTATGGCTAAAGAATTATATGCAAGTTACACATACACACCTCCAAATACATATTTCATAAAAATGATATTTCTAGTACACTTTTTTGCATCTTATTTTCATACATACTGGTAGAGTGCTATTTCATTCTTTTTGATGTCTGCATAATACTCCACTGCACTGATGTATAGGTGACCCTTGAACAGTTTGGGTTAGGATTGCATGGGTCTGCGTATCTGCAGCTTTTTGGGGATAAATACAGTATAGCATTGTAAATGTTTTTTCTCTTCATTATGGGTTTTCAAAGAACATTTTCTTTTTCTCTGGCTTACTTTATTGTAAGAATACGGTACATAATACATAGAACATACAGAATATGTGTTAATTAACTTTATGTTATCGGTAAGGCTTCCAGTCAATAGCAAGCTGTTAGTAGTTAAGTTTGGAGGGATTGAAAAGTTACATGTGGTGGATTTTTGACTGCATGGGGATTGGTGCCCATAACTCCCATGTAGTTTCAAGGGTCAACCGTATTACAAATTTATTCAAGCATCCTCCCTATTTATAGAATTCTCTTTGTTTTCATTTCTGGGGGGTGGGTAGCAGATGGATCTGTGTGTGTGTACAAAGAATTCTGTAATAAACATGCTTGTATGGGGCGCCTGGGTGGCTTAGTCGGTTGGGTGTCCGACTTTCGCTTAGGTCATGATCTCGCGGTTCGTGGGTTCGGGCCCCGCGTCGGGCTCTGTGCTGACTGCCAGCTCAGAGCCTGGAGCCTGTTTCAGTCTGTGGCTCCCTCTCTCTCTGACTCTCCCCTGCTCACGCTCGCGCTCTCTCTCTCTCTCCTAGAAATAAAAAAAATAAATAAATAAACATGCTTGTATGTAGAACCCTGTGTATTGTGCTTTTATTTCCATGGGACATATTCTCACGAGCAGGATTGTTGAGGTGAAGCGTATTGTAGAATCTTTTAACATCCATTCAGGAAGACGTAGTATCACTTTTTTTATGGGGTGGGGGACAGAGAGGGAGAAAGAGAGGGAAAAGGGAGAGAGACGTAGGTGTCCACATCTGGGCCTTGTGTGTTTACCCAGAGCCGGCCCGAGTTCACTCAATTTGGGACTCGAACTCACCAACTGAGAGATCATGATGTAAGTCGAAGCCAGATGCTTTACGACTGAGCCACCCAGGTGCCCAGAACTCGTATCACTAAAAATTTTTCACCTGTGTGATGGAAACAACCTGATACTCCATTATCACTTTAGTTTGAGCCTCCTTGATCGCTAGTGAATTTGAGCATCTTGTCATAAGTTTTCTTGGCCTTTTGTATTGATTACCATCTCTTCACATCCTTTGCTGATTTTTTTCTGGGGTGTTCATCCCCTGTTTAATTTGCAAGACCTCTTGGTATATTGTCTGTCCTTTGCGTTACAGGTAATTTTATACATCTATTTCTTATCTGTAGACATTGTGTACAGTTTCTTTATAGAAGAAACCATATAGAAAGATATAGAGGATATAGAAGTTTTAAATTCATACAACATCTAGTGAGTCTACATTTTCTTTAATTGCTTCTGAGTATCCAGTCTTGCTCTCTGCTTTGTCCATGCAGTTTCCCGGAACTTCTTGCAAGATTTTTATTACTTTGTTTATATTTAAGTCTTCCTCTGTAGCTTATTTTAATGTATGATAAAAGATAATGTCCATGCAATATTATTTTCCTCTAGAAATATATGACATGTATAATCGTTTATGAGATCACCTTTTTCCTCAATAAATTAAAATGTCATTTTGTAGGACCAGATATCCAGACACATTATAAAGCCACCACGATCTAATTAAGTCAACATACTATTAGCATTATTGGACCAGGCAAATTAGATAAATGGTACAGAAAAGAGAGTCATATACTTGCTGCATCGACAGACTAAATTTTCCATGGCATTCTCTCCCTCCTTTGAGTTTCCAAAGAGGTAGAGGAAGCAAGGCATGGAAAGCACTTAGCACAGTGCCTGGCACCTAGCCAGCCTGTAATAAACAAGCCTGCTATTATATCTGATCTCTTGACACCTATACTGTCTTGGATACACATAGATTGCCCTTAGAGAACTTGTTTCTTCCAAGTTTTAAATTTAGATTCTAGGCAGGTAACATCCAGTGCGATACTGGTTTCAGGAGTAGAATTCAGCGATTTGTCAATTACATGCACCACCCAGTGCACTTCATCATGTGCCCTGCCTTTAAAGAATTAACCAGAGGGGCGCCTGGGTGGCTTAGTCGGTTAAGCGTCCGACTTTCGCTTAGGTCATGATCTCACGATTCGTGGGTTCGAGCCCCGCGTCGGGCTCTGTGCTGACAGCCAGCTCAGAGCCTGGAGCCTGTTTCAGTCTGTGACTCCCTCTCTCTCTGACCCTCCCCTGCTCAATCTCTCTCTCTAGAAATAAATAAAAAAAACCTTAAAAAAAATTAAAAAAAAAAAAAAAAGAATTAACCAGAATTTTTCCTTACAGGCAATAGCCAATTGCTTTGGCAGTTTTCACTCTACCCACTTTCAGAATCTAGGCGGACCGAGTCCTCTGTCCTCTGGGGTGGACTCCTACCACTGGTTGCGAGGAGCTGTCCCTGTGAGCCTCGCCTCTGCTGGGACTTGCCCCTGGTCAGTTACACCTCCTATTCATTGAGGATCCCCACCCTGGGCATTTCCATGGATACATTTGCCTCTGCCTTCTCTCTCTAATGCGTAGCAATCCTTGCCACAGTATACGATACACAGTGACTTATTCTGGGTCATTTTGTTTTTATAAAATCCATCAACTACTGGGATAAAAATGTTCATTTTTAGGAGTTATTTTAGAATTACTTTTAAATAGGTTAGTACTTTTAATCACTTGTTTCTTTAGTTTATTTATTTATTTTGAGAGAGAGAGCGTGCACACAAGTGAGTCAGGGGCAGAGAGAGGGAAAGAGAGAATCCCAAGCAGGCTCCACACGGTCAGTGTGGATCCCCACGGGCTCGAACCCATGAAGCTGAGAGATCATGACCTGACCTAAAGTCGGACGCTTAACCGACAGAGTCACCCAGAGGCCCCAATAATTTATTTTTATCACAAAAATTTTTTAAATATTTATTTTATGCCACCTGTTGAAGAAACAAGAGGAAAGAGGACCCCAGCATAAATTTGTTAAAAAATCTTTTTCTTACAAGGAAACGTAAAATTTTGATTAACACGAACCTTACTAAGACTTCGGTGAATCAATTTCTATTCTCAGCTTTGGAGATGAGGGGGAAGTAGAAAACAGCAATGTCAAAAACCTCAAGATACCAGCAAGAATTTCTTTATTTTTTTAAATGTTTTTATTTATTTTTGAGAGAGAGAGAAAGAGAGAGAGAGAGATACAGCGTGAGCAGGGGACGGTCAGAGAGGAAGATACAAAATCTGAAGGCAGGCTCCAGGCTCTGAGCTAGCTGTCAGCACAGAGCCTGACACGAGGCTCGAACCCACGAACCGTGAGATCATGACCTGACCCGAAGTCAGACGCTTCACCTACTGAGCCACCCAGGAGCCCAGCAAGAATTCCTTTACAGTGTAGGGCTTCTATATATAGTATAGGACTCCCAGTTAAATCTGAGATACACAGTGAAACTTTTCGGCATAACTATGTCTGAAATATTGCAGAGAACAATACTTAAACCAAAGAATTGTTTCTCTACAATTGAAATTTAACAAAGGGCCCTGTATTTTTATCCGCCAAATCTGGCAACCCTATGAAAAATCTACGTTTCGTGGGACACTTGGGGAGTCCTGACTGATTCACTGGGATGCCCCCAAGTTAAAGTTCTGAGGACTTCCTGTATACACGGTGGAGATTCAACAGATGCTTGTTGACCTGATTACATAATGGTGATTACTAACAGTTACTGTTCGGTCACTGCGGTTTTTTAACACCTGAAAAAAAATGATGTAAACTTAGAATTCTGACGACAAGGCAGCCACAAAAGGCGGTTTCTGATTAACCCTTGATTAACCACATAGAAAAAGCTCGCCCGTTTGAGAGAGCATCTCCTGGAGCTGCTGAAAAGGCACTTAAAACTCCTCTCGGCTTATATGTGTGAGCTTTCTAACTTTTTGGCGTGGTGCTTGAATCTCACAACTTGTGTGTGTGTGTGTGCGTACGTGGGGGGATGGTTAGAGGCAGGGGGCAGGAGAGCCAAGGCAAGAAATGTAAGGCCAATGAATGGAAAACAAAACACTTGAAAACTTTTCTTCCTGCTACATTTCATGGGGAGTTAATGGCTTTTTTAAAGTACTTTCAAAATCAGAATTAGCCAATGCAGGGTAGCAGGCACAAATATGGCCTCTAGTGTTCTTTTAAGGACGGGATCAAACGAAGACGCTCTTCTACATGCTCTTTATGAAAGAGCGGGAGAACCAATGTGATGTTTAGTTTCTTGGAGGAAACTGAAAAAAAAAAATAATCCCATATTACCACAATACACCATGAGTTCAATGCAAATGGAAAAGACTGGTGGCTTATTAATAGGCTGTCCCTGTAGCAAGCTGGCCTTCCCGGCTTCAGTTTGAAATTGATTATTTTAATACAGAATTCCTGAATGAAAGAGGTTCTTGGCCTTTTCCTGGGCTGTTGAATAATGTATGTGGGAGAAAGCAAATAGCAGCAGAGGGTCTCAGCTGCGGGAACAATGGTGCACCCCCAGAGCTGAGGGGGCACGTTAGTTTATCATCGCCTTGTCAATCCTCCTAGCCTGGGAATCGTGGGGCAGCCTGGAAAGCAGCAGCTGCCCGACGTGTGGTGAACTGACCGGGGCACTTTAAAGAGACGACTCCATTTACCCATCTGAAAACAAGATATTGATTTTCCTCCGGCTCTGGAGAGAAAAGAGCCGTCCTGAAAATATATGGAGACCACCATTTATCCAGGCTCCTCCCCCGACCATCACACCACCCCAACTGTTTTCTTGGCTTCCTCTCCACAAAGTTCCATTTTTCCCTCCTTCACCTGGGGTGAGAAGAAAGCAACTCCCCCTTTTCTGCCTTGTGTGAATGTACGGCTCAGAGTACTTTTAAGCTGCAACTGGAAAAGTGCGTAATGAGTGGCATCGGGGGATATAGTTTGTGAATTAGAAATCAATTTTCTCCGTCGTATTACAGGGAACTTCAGGCCGGCACTTTGCAGCGCTCTCACCTCAAGCTGTGTGCATCTTAAGTCATTAAGGCAAAGACTGTAGCATCCTAGAACAATAACTGCTCCTCAGATGTCCTTGCCATGAAATTTGTCCTTCGTATGGAAAGAGCTAAAAGGTCTTAGCACCCAGATCGGACGGGGGCACAAAATGGAACTGGTTTTGTCATAGCAAGCATCCCTGAGTACTCCTTAGACCTGCAGGGCTTTAAAAGCAACGTACTAAGTAAGAGCAAGGGGAGAGATGAAGCTCTGAATCAAGGCGACCCAAAGATCAAGCCCCTGGGAGGTGACTTGAATTACTCCACGTGCTTCAAAAGACTGGAAGTGTGTTCGTGCCAATCCCAATTTCTTTAATGGCTCATATCTTTGTGGGCCCAAAAATCCTACCAGGCTGCTAAGACTATAGTTGATGTAGTACATCTTTCTCTAGACTGGGCAATCGAAGGGGGGGGGGGGGACTGAGACGCGACCCTCCAGTCCTCACCAAGACTCCGTCACCAAAGCCAGAGATGAGGCAGAGAGAGACTCCTATTCCTGCATTTTCAATATGGCCTTTTTTTTCCCCCTGGAAAATTCCCGGTCCCTACCATCGCTGTGGGAACCTAGGGAACACCAAGGAAAAGGATTAAGGGGAGAGAATAAAAGGACTCGTAAACAGCAAAGAGGCAAAACCCAGGCTTCACTGCTGGCAAGGTGGGCCGGAGAGCGCTGGCCTTAACCCAGTGTGCTCTCCGCCCAGGATCCAGAATCCAAGCTGAACCTTGTGAGCGGCCCCAGTTGTCGAGCTCTCTGTTATGCTAAACAGCCCCGGAGGTGGACTGGCCCAACCATCTGCTGGAGCCATGCATAAATCGAGGGAAGGTAGAGCGGTGCGGCAAGTGTATAATGCAGGCTACATGGGAAAAAGCAAAAGCGCGTCATTGAACAGCAGCAGAAAGCGACGACCAGAGAACAGAACGCGGTGGGCAGAGCTTAGTGTTCCGATTATTATTAATGTTAATAACCACGCGCGGGGGAACTCCAGGTTCTCTTGTTATTCATCGCACAGGACGCCTCCAACCGTGTAGGGATGGGGAGGGCTTGGCACGGCCACTGGAATGTTGATTATTTATTTGATTTCCTGACACCTTTTCCACCTGAGCCAGCACTGGATGGCATAGAACGCTCCTTTCAAGTGCAGGCTTTTTCCTGGTATAACGTTAACCCCCCCCCTTTTTTTTTTAATGCAGAAAAGCAAAAGTATAGAAGAAAAAAATCCACACACGCACACAAGACGCAACCCTGGTTAACATTCTTTTTTTTTTTTTAATGTTTTATTTTTGAGAGAGAGAGAGAGACAGCATGAGCAGGGGAGGGGCAGAGAGAGAGGGAGACACAGAATCCGAAGACAGGCTCCAGGCTCTGAGCTAGCTGTCAGCACAGAGCCCGACGCGGGGCTTGAACCCACGAACCGTGAGATTATGACCTGAGCCGAAGTCGGACGCTTAACCGACTGAGCCACCCAGGCGCCTCCCCCCCCGTTAACATTCTGATCTATGTTTTTCTGGCATTCCTTTGTGGATTTTCTTTCCTACCTTTACCGTTCAGACATGGCACGGTCCCTTCCACTTCACAAACAGGCAGCTTCAAATTACTGGACAGTGTCTGAAGTCTGTTCCTTTGAATAGCATGTAGATATTTGAAAAGTTTTCGTGGAATTTAAAATTAATTTGATGATTTAGGAGGACCTAATATGCCCTGACTACTTAGGGACATCCTTACTTTGAAGGCAGGAGAGGAAGACGGGGTAGGGGGAGGGCAAATATCAGAATGAGGATGGGGAGTCACTACCCCAAATGAAGAGAGCATGTGTCAGAGTCAAGCCATTCTAAGGGACAGTCTACATCCCGGGCTCCAATCTGGCAGCCCGTTTTAATTCTCAGATGTGCTTTGTCTAGATCATAGTGGTGTTTTCATTTTAATGTTGATTTTGAATAGCTCTAGATATGACATATGCTGTCTAGTTTGCCGCAGACCTCACCACTCTTTATCACATTGTACGCGTCTGTTTCCTTGTGTTTCCATCTCCGCCTGGTCCTTGTAGGCACTTACAATTCCTGCTGTGATGTCGAGATATCCTGGAAAACCTCACTTCCTCCCAGGATCCTCCAAACCAATGCTTCTTAACTATGAGGGAGTTTTCTTCCCAGAGGACATTTGACAATGTCTACAGACATCTTTAATTGTAGTCACTGTAAAGGGGGTTGTTGCATTCCTGGTGTCTAGCAAGTTGAGGCCGGAGATGCTGTTAAACATCCCGCAAGGCACAGGGAAGTCCCCCACAATTATCCAGCTCGCGACGTTAGGAATGCTGAGATTGAGACACTCTGCTCTAAACCAGGGCTCGGACTTGCACCATTGGTCCCGCAGAAAATGCAAATCCTATGGAGAGAACTAATATTCTATGCTGTTGGCCCTTCACTTCTAAGTGCCAAGAAAACATCTGTGAATGGGATTAACCAGAGCACGGGAGATGAAGAGGAGGAAAAATAGGACATGAAGGACCTCAATCACAAGTTCTAATGGGGGGAGGGCCACCTGGGTGGCTCAGTTGGTTAAGCGTCCGACTTCAGTTCAGGTCACCATCTCATGGCTCGTGGGTTTGAGCCCCGCGTCGGGCTTTGTGCTGACAGCTAGCTCAGAGCCTGGAGCCTGCTTCCGATTCTGTGTCTCCCTCTCTCTCTGCCCTTCTCCCTGCTTGTTCTCTGTCTTTCATGCTCTCTCTCAAAAATAAATAGATATTAACAATTTTTTTTTAAAAAGCCACAAGTTCTGATGGTAGTCTTTCGCCATTAAATAGTCAAGATTGTTCCAGAGAGAGAACTCACATCAAATTCTTCTCAGTAGCCCCACCTTTAATAATCATGCAACATTAACTAAAGTTGATGACTTCCTCTGTGAGGGGCACTGTCCTTGCTGCTTTACATGAATGATCTCATTGCATCTCACAACAATCCTACGAGGCAGATGAGAAAACCAGAGCGCAGAGAGATTAAGTAACCGGCTCCAAGTCACACAGCTGGTGAGCAGTAAAACTGGAACTTGGAAACTTGCTTTACTGACTCCAGGAATCAAGCTCTTAGCCCAGAGTAGGGCTCACTCTATTCTGAATGTTTACCCTGAGCTAGAACACTACCTTAAGTGCTTTGCCCAAATTATCTCACTTAATTGTGAGAAAATCCCACGAAGTATATATTATCGTCCCCATCAAACCGGTGAGGACACTGAGGACTAGAGAGGCCTCACAAGTAGAACTTGAATACTCTGTCTGCTGGACTTCTTAAGTCCACAGTCAAAGCCCAAAAACACCAGTCCCTCAGGCTCCCACACTGGAGGCAGGGACATGCAATGGATAAAGCACTGAACTTAGACCAGAGAACCCACTTCGGAGCCCTGACTAAGCCACAATCTTAACGGGGGCCCGATCTCAGTCAAGTCCCTGGAGCCAGGGGCCCTGCACACTCCCCAGGGGAAGACAGGAGCCAGGCCGTGGCCCCTGGTTTCCTATAGTTAGCTTCAATGTGTTTAGAGGAAAGCCCACTGCCTGTGGACAAAGCAATGAGGAAATCTGGTCGGTCTAGCAAAGACACTCTCCGTCAAAAGAGATGAACCAGAAACACTGAACTGCTCTATCTCAAAAAGCAGCCAGGAGCCCCATTAATGGCTTCCAAGATAAAGATAGACACATTAATTCTGACCCTATTCTTCCTCAATTATCACATCCTGTTACTTTAATCTGAGCATCTTTCAAAGTCAACTCCTTCTACTAACAATGCCTAACAAAGTCCTGATTTTCCAAAACATAAATTGATGATGATATCGACCTAATCTTAATATTTATTTGTTTGTTTGTTTGTTTGTTTATTGAGGGGGAGGAGAACATGAGGAGAGTAGGGGCAGAGAGAGAGGGAGACAGAGAATCCTAAGCAGGCTCCACACCACCAGCACAGAGCCCAACTTGGGGCTCGAACTCATGGACCACAAGATCATGACCTGAGCCAAAGTCGGACGTTTAACTGACTGAGCCCCCCAGGCTCACAATTCTTGATTTCAGGTCAGGTCATGATCCCAGGGTCGTGAGATCGAGCTCTGCGTTGAGCTCCACACTCAGTGGGGTGTGGTTCTTTCTCTCCTTCAGCCCCTCCCCTGCTCGTGCACACATCCACTCACTCTCTCAAATAAAAATTTTAAAAAGTTAAAAAAAATTGTAGCTATTATCTACAAAGCACAAGGATTGCATCTAGTCTTCTTTTATTTTGCTCATATAATTCCCAATAAATGTTGGCCATTATTATCATAGGTTGATAAGGACCACTATAAGGCAATGTGGTATTCTAAAAGGAGCACGGGAGCTGGAGTTAGATTTAGATCCAAATCCCACCTCTTTCTTTACAGGTTATGATCATGAATAAGTCACAATGTCCGTTTCTTCATCTATAAGATGTGAATTTAAACAGTACCTACATCCCAGAGTGGTGAGAATTAAATGACATAATACTAAAGGACATGACCTACAGTACACACTTATTATGTAATGCCAAAATGTATGTACTCACACCTCCTGATCATTCACTGTAGTAATCAAAGTGATTGGTTGCCTAGGAATGACATAGGGATAACCTATGAAAAATTCTGTTAGAAACCTCATTTATAGTCATTTGTACCTAGTCCAGATCAATAGTTTGCCACTTATAATTTCCAGCATGGAAACTTGGATCCTTTTACTGTATGGTCTCCTCTACCCATGATTTCTGTGTTTGCAAATCTCACCATAAGTCTGCTCAGTTAAAAAGATGAGAGATTATAGTTGATGAATATCATTGTGTCTCTTTTTTTTTCTAATTAATACGAGTTAAATGTTTCTACACTAGAACTTCAGAATAATCCAAGGGTTCATGAAACCATGAGAGCAGACATGTCTACACCATTCATAAACCAGAAGCTCTAAGTAGGTCAAATCAATGTATAAGAAGTATTTCTTCCACCTTCTCTTTTGCGTATTCAGTCAACAGTAAAATGCGTTTTGTAAATCTTTGCTGCTTCAAAAATTGCCAGTTACCAAAGAAAATGCCCTTTGCGACCTGGGCGACTTAAGCATAATCATCCTTTGACCAGTTCCGGTCAATCTGGGCAGCGGGCCATTTATGTGAGGGAAACCAGGAGGCCTGGCATTCACTGTGGACCCAGACTGTCGAGGTACTGAATGTGTTGTCAGAAGAACAATTATCTCTAGACATTTATTTTGTCAAGACCAGGGTTTGGTAAAGAATACTTCAGAGAGTGATACTGGTCAGCCATTGAGATATGTATTCAAGTCCCTGAAACACAAAGCAATGCTTTGTTAACTATCATTTGCATAGTAGAGACCTTACATCTTATGGGGGCTGTGAGGCTTGGGAAGACGAGTTACAGGTGCTGAGAAGCATCTCAGACTCTCCAGGAGCGGATGTATCTTGAAAAACATTGAAGGTACCGATAGGTTTTGTAGTACAAGTTAAAAGCAAATGAAGATCCACACGATATTCTTGGCTGGGGCCAATATGTGGACGATAGAGTAAGAAAGTAGGACTGAGACCATGAGTTGAAACAGGTCAAGAAGCTCTCGCAGAGAAGCTAAGCATACAGGCTTGGAATCTGACAATCATCCTATGCAGTCAATAGTCAATATTTGTTGAGCAAGTATTACATAGCCGACACTGTTCTTGGACGTAAAGAGACAGCAGTGTACAAGGAAGATGACACCTACCTTGGGCAAGATAGGTGACCTCTCTAAATCTCAGTGTTCACATCCCTAAGTCAAGAAAAATATTCATTATTCCTCTCTCACAGGGTTGCTGTGAGGATTAAAGGAAGGCAGAGCATATAAGGTGTTTTGCATTGTCCGCTGCAGAACAGACACCTAATAAATGAAATAATTAGCCTGCTGGGGGAATAAGTGGGTCATCAGCTCAGCTCTGAAAAACGTATAGGGTTTTGATAGGCAGAGGCAAAAAGAAGACGTTCAAGTAGAGAGAACAGCATTAATTAATTAAGTCACTCATGCAAAGAAACTTTTTGAGTGTCTATGATATTGGCATTCATAGGCATATTTCACTTACATGAATTCAGCAATACGCAGTAGGAGAGAATTGTTTAAATAGTAGGGGGAAATCCTCCCACCATTACACTCAATTAATATATACCCTGGGTCAAGTGAGAGATAAGAGGCAGGAATCTGTTCTTCCAACTCCTAGTGTGAACAGCTTGCTTTGCTGAGTGTCATTCTTTTGTTTAAAGATATATATTTTTTTCATATGGTATGCCCAACAGGAAGTGTAAGCCAACTACTTAATTTGAGGGTCAAACAAAAAGAACACCCGAGCGATCTGTGTTCACACCAAAAGGCAGGCTGGCCATGCTGGACTTGGTGAGAGATGGATGTCATTCTCTGTTGTGGCATCTTCTTAAGGTATCATCAAAAGTAATTCTGACCATGTGATTTTCATGTTACATATGGACTCTAGGACCGGTCCCGTGGGTAAGAAGTGACTTCACTATTGTGTGCCAGGTATCATGCCAGATGCTGGAGATACTGTGGTAAATGGCACAGACATAGCCTCCAGCAAGACACTTACCAAAGAAAGGGCTCAGAGGTTGAGGTAGGGGTGGACAGTGAGCAGATGCTTTCCTGACTTAGGGGATCTAATTAGAGAAAAGTCAGGAGATAGCCCTGAAAAGGAAAGTTAGTGTTAGGTGGCTGAAGATGTCAAATGTAAACTAAACAGTTTTGGAGCTCTTTACACTATTCCTTCTTCAGGTGGGTTGAGACATGTTCAAAGTAGTTATTAGGCAGCAGAGGATGGATCTTACGACAGTTTTCAAGATAAAAGACATCCCCCCCCCCCCAAGAAACCACTAGCAATGGCTGATTTAATCTGAATAAATAAATTAATGCAACGGCTGAAAGCCTGCCTCCCACTGTATACATAGAATTAAATCAAAATGGATTGATGACCTAAATGTAAGAGCTAAAACCATAAAACTCTAAAAAGAAAATAGGTATATCTCTTTATGACCTTGTATTTGGCAGTGGATTTTGACACAACACTGAAAGCATGAGCAACAAAAGAAAAATAAATAGATAAATTGGATTTTTATCACAGTTTAAAACTTCTGTCCCTTGGAGGACACTATCAAGAAAGTGAAAAGACATGGGGCACCTGGGTGGCTCAGTCGGCTAAGCGTCTGACTTCGGCTCAGGTCATGATCTCACAGTCTGTGAGTTCAAGCCCCACATTGGGCTCTGTGCTGACAGCTCAGAGCCTGGAGCCTGCTTCAAATTCTGTCTCTCTCTCTCTCTCTCTCTCTGCCCCTCCCCACTCACGTTCTGTCTCTCTCTCAAAAATAAATATTTAAAAAAAAGAAAATGAAAAGACAAGACACAGAATGGGAGAATGTATATGCACATCACATCTCATAAGGGTCTAGTAACCAGAATATATAAAGAACTCATACAGCTCAACAGCAAAAAGACAGACAACTGAATTTAAAAATGGGCAAACATCTTGAATAAACATTTCTACAAAGGAAATATACAAATGGCCAATAAACACATGAGATATTTAACACCATCATCATTAGGGAAATACAAATCACAGTGAGATACCACTTCACACTCACTAAAAATGCCCATAATAAAAAAGAGAGACAATAATAAATGTTGACAAGGATATGGAGAAATTGGAACCCTCATACATTGCTGATGAAAATGTAAACTGGTATAGAAAACAGTTTGGTGATTCCTCAAAACGTTGAACATAGAGTTACCATGTGACCCCGAAATTTCATGCCTATGTATATAACAACAACAACAACAACAAAACCTGTTATTCAAACAAAAACTTGCACACAAATATTCACAAGAGCACCGTACACAATAATCAAAAGTGGGAAACAATCTAAATTTCCATCAACTGATGAATGGAAAAACATGAGTGGATTACTATACAGTCATAAAAAGTCATAAAGTTCTAATACCTGCTGTAGCATGGACACACCTTGAAAACATTAAGTAAAAGAAGCCAGACAAAAAAGTCATATTTTATATGATTGCATTTGTAAGAAATATCTACAATAATCAAATGTATAGAAGATTGGTGGTTTTTAGGTGTTGGGGGAAGTTGGAAGTAATTGTTTAATGGGTACAGGCTTTCTCTTTGGGGTGATGAAATATTTTGGAAGTAGATAGAGGCTTTGGCTGCACACATTGTGAATGTACTAAATGCCACAGAATTGGACACATTAAAATGGATAAATCTGTTTTGTGAATTTTTTTTGACAGAGAGAGAGGGCGTAAGTGAGTGAGGGGGAGAGAGAGAGAGTGTGTGTGTGTGTGTATGAATTTTATGTCAATAAAAAATGTATACAGGAAAAGAATGAATGAAAAGATGGAAAAGTTCAAAAGAGATTCAGAAGCTATAAAAATAAACCAAATTCAGAAACTATAAAAATAAACCAAATCCTAGAAGTAAAAAATATAATATCTGAATAAAAAATTCATCTAATTTTTAAAAAATTTACAGTAGATTGGAGCACAACAGAAATAAGAATCAATGAACTTGAAGATAGGTCAATAAATTCATCCTAAAGGATGGAAAAAGAAAAAATACTGAAAAAAATTATAGGCTCAATTACCTTTGAAGCAAAATCAAGGACACTGAGATACATGACATTGTAATTCCAGAGAGAGAAAGAGTCAGGGGGAAAAAAATGATTTAAAGTTTGACTCAAAGCAGCAGCCCACAGATCCAGGAACATGAGTGAACCCCCAAAAGAAAATCTCACTCAAACTTAGTGCCGTAGACAAACTGCTGCAAAGATAAAGTCTGAAAAGCAGTCAGAGAAAAGAGACACATTATGAACAGGGAAACAAGAAGAATTACAATGACTTCCTATCAGACACAACAGACGCCTAAAAATCAAAGAATGATTGCATTAAAGTGCTAAAATTTTTTTTAAAAATGCTATTGATGTATCAATCTATGTTCAGTAAAATCCCTTTGCAAAACTCAAGGCAAAACAAAAACATTTTTAGATAAATAAAAGCTGAGAAAAATTGGTGACAGCACATCCACCCTATGAAAATCCTAAGGTAAGTTTACCGGGCTGAAGGGGTAATTATAATGAGATGGAAATTCAGATATAGGTAAGCAATGGAGAGCCTTGGAAATGCTAAGTAGGTAACAAGTACAAAACACAATTTTTCTTTCTTTCATTAAAATTTTTAAAGGTAATTGAGTGTTAAACTAAAAAATAGCAAAAATGTCTTTGGAGTTTTATATGACAATGATAGCACTAAGGACAACAGGGATGTAAATGCAATGATATTATTGTAATATTATTAGACATTAATTGGTATAATATTTCTGTGTAAAACGTGGTAAGCTAAAGATGCATATTGCAATCCCTACAACAATTAAAAAACCAATAATACCAAAAGCTATTGCTAAAATGCCAATAGAAGAAATAGAATGAAATACATCAAGTATTCAGTTGATCCAAAAGAAGACAGAAAAGAAGGAAAAAAATAAATAACCAATGGAAAACATAAAAAAGAATTAAAGAATAGACTTAAACATAGTCATATCAATAATTCCATTAAGTATAAATAGATTAAGCACTTCAACTAAAAGACAGATATTGATGGATTCAATTTAAAAAATCAACATCTAACTATATGCTCTTTTTTAAATTTATTTTTTAAATATAATTTATTGTCAAGCTAGGTAACAGACAGTGTATACAGTGTGCTTTTGGTTTCGGGGGTAGAGTCCCATGATTCACAATAGCCAGTGCTCAGCTCAACAAGTGCCCTCCTCAATGCCCATCACACATTTTCCCCTCTCTGCCCCCCATCAACACTCAGCTTGTTCTCTGTATTTAAGAGCCTCTTAAGGCTTTGCCACCCTCTCTGTTTGGAACTATTTTTTCTCCTTCCCTTCCCCTATGGGGAAATAGGTTCTAGTTACAAAAATGGGTTAGAATGGGAACACAAGTAATTTGTTATATCACCTATAGGAAATTACTTTCCATCTGACATCAATGTACTATTGTACTTTGATCACAAACTCCACTTGCACCCCAGACCCTTTGCTTCTTACACACACAAGGTAATGATTGCTGTCTGATTGTTTTCTCTATGTTCACATGTGTAAAATCTTGTTTTTTCATTGACCACGTGGATAGAATCTTGTGAGCTCAATAAATATGGAGACGAAACCCCTGTTTAGGGTTCTTGTCTCCTCTGGGACATCACCCTCTCTCGTATTCAATTCTGCATCCTCTTTTGCTGGTCAAGAGAGAACTCCAGACTCAGTCTGTGACATTTCTCCATGGTCTTCTGTTAAGTTTCTCAAGTTCCATATATGAGTGAAAACATATGATATCTGTCTTTCTCTCACTGACTTATTTCACTTAGCATAATACCCTCCAGTTCCATCCATATTGTTGCAAATGGCAGGATTTCATTCTTTCTCATTGCCAAGTAGTATTCCATTGTATATATAAACCACATCTTCTTTATCCATTTGTCAGTTGATGGACATTTGGGCTCTTTTCATGATTTGGCTATTGTTGAAAGCACTGCTATAAACATTGGGGTACAAGTGCCCCTATGTATCAGTTCTTCTATATCCTCTTAACTATAAACACACTTGAAATATGGAAACACAGTTAGGTTGAAAGTGAAAGGGTAGAATGAGATATACAATGAAATATGAAGCATAAAAACGCTATTGAGGCTACATTAATATCAGACAAAGTAGGGTTTGAAACAAGGAGTACTACCCGAGATAAGTGGATCACTTGATAATGAAAATAGGGCTAATGCATCAAGAACATATAACAATCGTGCATGAATATGAAATAATAGTTTCAAAATAGGTAAAGCAAAAATTTACCAAAATAAAGGAAGAAAAAGAAAACTCAATAATCATAGCTGGAGAGTTAAATAAACTCTCTTCTATGAATAATTGATAAATCAAGAAGACAAAGAACTCTATGATGATGTATAATATTTGAAAACTGCTGTCAACCAACTTTGACCTACATCAAGATAGATCTAATTCTGGATCATAAAATGAGTTTCAACATACTTTAAAAGATTTAAATCATAAAAATTTGTTTTCTAGCTACAGTAGAATTAAGTTAAAAATCAACAACAAAAACATAAATGGAAAAATCCCCAAATATTTTGAAATTAGAAACATGCTTCTAAATAACCAATGGTTTAGGGGCGCCTGGGTGGATCAGCCGGTTAAGCATCTGACTTCGGCTCAGGTCACGATCTCAGAGTTCATGAGTTTGAGGCCTGCATCAGGCTCTGTGCTGACAGCTCAGAGCCTGGAGCCTGCTTCAGATTCTGTGTCTCCCTCTCTGCTCCTCCCCTGCTCATGCTCTCTCTCTCTCTCTCTCTCTCTCTGTCTCTCCCTCTCCCTCCCTTTCTGAAAAATAAATAAACATTTAAAAATTTTTAAAAATAACCTATGGTTTAAAAAGAAATCATAAGTGAGTGGCACCTGGGTGGCTTAGTCGGTTAAGCGTCCGACTTTCGCTTAGGTCATGATCTTGCGGTTCGTGGGTTCGAGCCCCGCATCGGGCTCTGTGCTGACTGCCAGCTCAGAGCCTGGGGCCTGTTTCAGAGTCTGTGACTCCTTCTCTCTCTGACCCTCTCCTGCTCACGCTGTCTCTCTCTCTCTCTCTCTCTCCTAGAAATAAATAAAACATTAAAAAAAATAAAAATAAAAAGAAACCATAAGTGAAATTAGAAGATAAATCAAACTGCATAAGAAAACAATATATCAAATTTTGTGAGTTGCAGCCAAAGCCGTCCTAAGTAGCGATTTTATAGTTTTAACTTCACATTAGAAAAGACCAAAGGTTTTAAATGAATGATAGAAGATTCTACTTTAAGAAACTATAAAAACAAAAGTAAAGTAAGTCCAAATTAAACAGAAAAAAAGAGAAAAGAAAAAAATCAATAAAGTAGAAAAAGACAAGCCATTAAAAAAAATGAAGAAAGCCAAAAGTAAGGTTTTTTAAAACAAATTTTTAATGTTTATTTAATCTTGAGAGATGGAGAGAGATAGAGTACAAGTGGGGGAGGAGCAGAGAGAGAGGGAGACACAAAATCTGAAGCAGGTTCCAGGCTCTGAGCTGTCAGCACAGAGCCCGATGCGGGGCTCAAACCCATGGAATGTGAGATCATGACCTGAGCCAAAGTCGGTCGCCCAAACGACTGAGCCACCCAGGCGCCCCACTAAGGTTGTTTGTAAGATTAATAAAATTGATAGAAGCGTAGCTAGAAGTAATCAAGCCAAAAGGACACAAAACACAAGTTACCAATTTCAAGAATTATGAAAGTAGCATCACTACACATGCTAGAGATATTTAAAAACTACAGAGGAAATATTATCCATGACTTCATACTACCAAATTCAACAATTTAGATGAAATGGAAAACTTCCTGGAAAAACACTTTACCAAAACTAACACCAGACGAACTTAAAAAAAATTTTTTATTTTTTTATGTTTTATTTATTTCTAGGAGAGAGAGAGAGACAGCGTGAGCAGGGGAGGGTCAGAGAGAGAGGGAGTCACAGACTGAAACAGGCTCCAGGCTCTGAGCTGGCAGTCAGCACAGAGCCCGACACGGGGCTCGAACCTACGAACCGCGAGATCATGACCTAAGCGAAAGTCGAACGCTTAACCGACTAAGCCACCCAGGCGCCCCAAAGACTGGAACTTTTAAATCATGCAAATGTCGAATTTAATTCAAAACATAAAACCTTCTCACAAGAAAGTTCCAAGAGTTGATGGCTTCACTGGTGAATACTCTTAATACTTAAGAAAAATCTAATACCAATCTTAAGAAAAGTGTCAGAAAATATGGGCAAGAGCGCCCCTCTAAACTGGTGTTATGCCCTTGATATCTAAGTATCACAAAGAAATTAAAAAGAAAGAAAACTATAGACCAAAATCACTCGTGAAAAATGATGCAAAAATGCTTAACAAAATATTAGCAAATCAAATACAACGATTTTAGTTTTTAAAATTATCCTGACCTACATATCCCTGATGATAAATCATGTGGAGCATCTTTTCATGTGTCTATTGGCCATCTGTATGTCTTCTTTGGAAAAATGTCTTCTCCTCATTTTATAATTGGATTATTCATTTTGGGGGTGTTGAGTTTTATAAGTTTTAAAAAATATATTGTGGATACTTATGCTTTATTGGATATGTCACTGGCAAGTACTTTCTCCCATTCCATAGGTTGCCTTTCAGTTTTGTTGATAGTTTCCTTGGCTGTGCAGAAGCTTTTTATTTTGATATAGTCCCAATAGTTTGTTTTTGCTTTTGTTTCCTTTGCCTCAGGAGAAATATCTAAACTACAATGAGATATCACCTCATGCCTGTCAGAATGGCTAAAATCAACAACGTAAGAAACAACAGATGCTGGCGAGGATGTGGAGAAACGGGAAGCCTCTTGCACTGCTGGTGGGAACGCAAACTGGTGCAGCCACTCTGGAAAACAGTATAGAGGTTCCTCAAAAAATTAAAAATAGAACTGCCCTATAATCCAGCAATCATACGACTAGGTATCTACCCAAGGAGTACAAAAATACTATTTCAAAGGGATACATGCACCCCAATATTTATAGCAGCATTATCTACAATAGCCAACTTATGGAAACAGCCCAAGTGTGCACTTACTGATGAATGGATAAAGAAGATGTGATATATATATGTGTATATATGCATATATACATATACACAACCATGTATATAATGGAAAATTACTTGGCCATTAAAAAAGAATGTAATCTTGTCATTTGCAATGACATGAATGGAGCTAGAGAGTATTATGCTAAGTGAAATAAGTCAGAAAAAGATAAATATCATATGATTTCACTTAAATATGTGGAATTTAAGAAACAAAGCAAATGAGCAAAGGGAAAAAAGAAAGAGAGGGGCACACTAAGAAACAGACTCTCAACTAGTGAGAACAAACTGATGGTTACTGGAGGGGAGGTGGGTGAAGGGGTAGGTTAAATAAGAGATTAAGGAGGGCACTTGTGATGAGCACGGAGTATTGTACGGAAAGTTGAATCACTATGTAGTACATCTGAAACTAATATTATATTGTATGTTAATTAACTGGAATTTAAATAAAAACTTTAAAAATAATTAGAATAAATTAAAAATATTATCTTGACTAAGAGGGGTTTATTCCAGGAGTGCAAGTTTGTTGCAATATTTAAAACTCAGTTAATATATTTTACATTAATAGAATAGACATGAAAAACATATGGTTTAAAAGATGCTGAAAATGCATTTGACAAAAATTCAATACCCATTCATAATAAAACCTCTCAGCAAATGAGAAAGAGAAAGGGAACTTTCTCAACCTGATAAAGGGAATCAACAAGAAATCCATGACCAATAGCATAAATAATGGTGAAATATTTAATACCTCGCTTCTAAGAATCGGAAACAGTGCAAAAATGTCAATTCTCATCAACTATGTCCATTGCTGGAGAACATAGCCGATGTATTAAAATTATAAATGGCATAAAGATAGGAGAAGAAGTAGAACTGTATTTATTCACAGACAACACGATTGTTTAGGTAGAAAATCTAAAGGAATCTACAAAACAACTAGTGAATTTATAAAAGTCAGGAGATGTAAGGCCAATATATAATAATCAATTGCATTTCTATACAATTTTGATGCTGGCAAAAAATCAGAAATTAAATTTAAACACAATTCCATTTACAACAGCGTCAAAATGTAAAATACTTAGGAATCAATTGAACAAAAAGTGTGCAAGAGCTGTACATTGAAAATTAGGGGCATCTGGTGGCTCAGTCAGTTAAGTGTCCAACTTCAACTCAGGTCATGGTCTCACAGTTCATGAGTTCGAATCCCACATTGGGCTCTCTGCTTGGAGCCTGGAGCCCACTTCGGATTCTCTGTCTCCCTCTCTCTCTCTGCCCCTCCCCCTCTTGTGCTCCCTCTCTCTCTCAAAAATAAACAGGTTTTAAAAAAAGAAAATTAAAAAAACATTGCAGACATAAATTAAGACCTAAATAAGTGGAAAGATACAACATCACAGATTGAAAGTCTCAACATTGTTTTAAGATTTCAGTTCTCCCTATGTCAATATATAAATTCAGCACCATCACAATAAAATCATAGTAGGCTTTAACGTTTATAGAAAAGCTGAATTCAAAATGTATATGAATATGTGAAGGGCTCTAAACAAGAGCAAAGTTGGATAAGCTGCATTAGCTCATTTTAGTGCTTATTATAAAATTACAGGGGCGCCTGGGTGGCTCAGTCGGTTAAGAGTTCGGCTCAGGTCATGATCTCAAGGTTCGTGGGTTCAAGCCCCATATCGGGCTCTGTGCTGACAGCTCAGAGCCTGGAGCCTGTTTTAGATTCTGTGTTGCCCTCTCTCTATGCCCCTCTCCTGCTCATGCTATATCTCTTTCAGAAATAAATAAAACATTAAAAAAAGTTTAAATAAATAAATAAAATTATAATGATTGGGGTGCTTGGGTGACTCAGTCGGTTAAGCATCTAAATCTTGATTTTGGCTCAGGTCATGATCCCAGTTGGTGAGATCGAGCCCTGCATCATGCTCATTCGGTTAAACGTCCCACTTCAGATCAGGTCATGGTCTCACGGTTCATGAGCTCGAGTTCCGCATCAGGCTCTGTGCTGACAGCATGGAGCCTGCTTGGGATTCTCTCTCTCCCTCCCTCTCTCTCTCTGCCTCTTCCCCCAGCCACACACAGTCTCTCTCTTTCTCTCAAAAGTAATAAATAAATGTTTTGGGTTTTTTTAATTACAGTAATCAGGGTGCTTGGGTTGCTCAGTTAGTTAAGTGTCCGACTCTTGATTTTGGCTCAGGTCATGATCTCATGGTTGTGGGACTGAGCCCAGAGTCCGGCTCCACACTGGGCATAAAGTCTGCTTAGGATTCTCTCTCTCTCCCCAAAAATTGCATAGTGTATATCATAGTGTATGATATTGGCATAAGGATAGGCAAATAGATCAATGGAACAGAAAAGAACAGGAGTTGGCAACCTTGTTCTCTAAAGAGACAGATAGTAAATATTTTGTATTGCAGGCTGCACAGTGTCACAACTACTAAACTCTGTGGTAGGTGAAAGCAACCACTGACAGTACTTAAATGAACGAGTGTGTTTGTTCTAATAAAACTTTATGGACAGTGAGATACGAATTTTGTGTAGTTTTCACATCCTGAAATATTCTCCTTTTGATTTTTTTCTCGATCACTTAAAAATGTTTTAAAAAACCACAAGAAAACCTCCCTTAGCTCATGGGCCATCCGAACACAGGCACAAAAGGGGAATTTGTTGGAGGAAAGTGGAATGATTCACATCTTCCTAGAAAATGAAATGAAATAACATTACCTTGGAGAGATTTTAGGTGAGAAATCCAAAATGATAATAGGTTATGGTAAAGAATGGGAGAGAACAGAATGGAGTGGCTGTGGAGAATGTCTTGGAGGAAACACTCTCTCCCTGTCATGGGACCCACTTGAATTGAACGTGGGGAAATGAGGGGGTGGGTAGCAGGTCACGTTGAGATGGATCTTTGGGGGGCATTGAGGAGACATCCCTTTTCCCCAGCCATAGCATCCGGTCCTCCCTGCCACCAGAGACGCATCAGCAGCAGTGTTTTGTGATGCTCAAGGCACTTCAACACTACCATTGGCCAGGGGAGCTATTGATCAAACAAAGCTGAAGGGTGTGGCTCCCCACTGGTCAGGAGCCTGGCCAGGAGCCATGGGGCAGACCACTCGGAGGCTGAAACAAGATGGGTAAGATCTGCACGCCCAGAGACAATCAAACAGGCATGGAACAGCCAGCACTAAGAACCAAAAGGAAGAAGGAAAAGAAGATTTCCTGTCAACCCAAGAGCAGAGGCAGTGGCAAGGTCCGATGTCCTACCCGTGCTCTTCTTCTTCTTCCCCAAGACTCTTCCCCTACCTTGTCTGACACAACCCCCTTCCTCAACCCGTGTCTCCATTCCCATACATTCCCATCTCCTTGCCCCAAACAAATGCCGGGCTGACCCACTCTGTTGCCTTTCCAGGTGCAGAAGAAAACCAAGAAGGCAAAAAGACCCCTTAGAAGGATGGTGGGAAAAAAACTGCCTCAGTCTCCCTGCTCCTCTTAGGGAATTCCTAACCGAAGAATAAGGCCAACGATATTCATCTGTTACCACAAGCTGAATAAGACACAAGATGAAAATGAGCACTGGAAAATCCAACCTTTCCAAGTAACATCGTGCGCAGACAGCAAATGCAGAGCCTGGGCCAGAAGCCTAGAATTAGCTCCGGCATATTTTGAACTGACTATGGAGAACCCGTCAAACACTTAGGGGCCAAATCGAGACCAAGAGTACACAGATGTTGATAAAAATAAAAATAATGGGTTGTGAAAATGATATGTGTGTGTGTGTGTGTGTGTGTGTGTGTGTCTGTGAAGGCGCAGGGAGAAAATGAACGGAAGAGACAGGCCGGCGAGAAGGGAGGGGGGCGAGGTTGTGGCGGGTTGAGGGGCTGTAAGTAGCTAAAGGCCTTCGGAAGGACAAAAAGGCTCATCACCAACAGCACCCCCAGCAAACACACACACTAAAATAATGGTGTCGGGAGGCCACAGACCCAAGAACAATTAGGCCACTTTCTTGTTAAGAAGGTTGCGGTGGAGGGGCGCCTGGGTGGTTCAGTCGGTTGAGCATCTAACTTCGGCTCAGGTCATGATCTCGCGGTTCGTGGGTTCGAGTCCCGCGTCGGGCTCTGTGCTGACAGCTCAGAGCCTGGAGCCTGCTTCGGATTCTGTGTCTCCCCCTCCCTGCCCCTCCCCCGCTCATGCTCTGTCTGGCCTGGGAGGCGGCGGTGGCAGGAAGCCGAGAATGTACTGCACGGAAGCGCCGGCCCCCAGGGAGAGGGTGCAGGGGCGGCGAGAACAGGAGTGAGGCCATCGTGCAGGAAGAAGGAGAAGGGAGCCGAGGCCCAGGGGACGGCGCCCTTCACAGGCTGCCAGCCCAGGGGACCAGACTGGGGGCAGGGAGAGAGGGCGGGGCCTCGGAGGAGCGCCACAGCCACCTCGACTGCTGGCAAGGCTGTCCTGGACACGGGAGCGGAGGGAGTGCTGCCTGACCCTGTCTTCGCTTTGGGTCGGGGATTGTGCCCCCACCCCCACCCCCACGCCAGGGACCCTCTCCTCCCCGCCCCTCCCGCTACCCATGTCAAATCAAGCCCTGCGCATCCGGTCACCTCCTCCCCAGGCCTGACCCTCCCCTTGAGAGTTCAGACTTGGGCTCTGATTTCCCTGGAGGGGCGACTTCGTGCACCCTGTCCCTCGCAGCTCAAGCAGAAGGAGGTGCCACAGTCCTTAAGGCTGAGAACCTAGAGGGTCCAGGGCGCCTGGGTGGCTCAGGTTTTCAGCTCAGGTTTTCAGCTCAGGTCATAATCTCAGGGTTCGTGGGTTGGAGCTCTGCGTCGGGCTCTGTGCTGACAGCTCAGAGCCTGGAGCCTGTTTTCAGATTCTGCATCTCCCTCTCTCTCCGCCCCTCCCCTGCTCACGCTCTCTCTCTCTCTCTCTCTCAGAAATTTAAAAAAATAAAAATAAAAAAATTTAAAAAAAAGGTTGCGGTGGAGAAGTGGCCTACGGTACGTAGGGAGAGTAGGCGTGGCCTGCCCACATGCAGGCAATAAAGAAAAATAGCGTCCACAGAGAATTTTAATATAAGAACAATAAAACCCAGTAAAAGGCAGTCTTGTTTTTATTAGCACCATAGCCAACCATTTCTAAATCTCCCCCTCCAAAATCCTCTTTTGGTCTAACTTCTAAAACACTGCTGTAGGGGTGCCTGGGTCGCTCAGTCGGTTAAGCCTCGGACTTCAGCTCAGGTCATGAGCTCCTGATCTCCTGGTTCATGGGTTTGAGCCCCACGTCAGGTTCTGCCCTGACAGTGTGGAACCCATTTGGGATTGATTCTCTTTCTTTCTCCCCGCCTCCGTCTCCCCCACATGCATCAGATGTGGAATTTAAGAAACAAAATGGATGAACGTATGGGAAGGGGGGAAACAAAGAGAGACAGAGAGGGAAAGAAACCATAAGAGACTCTATGACAGAGACCAAACTGAGAGTTACTGGAGGGGAAGTCAGTGGGGGGAATGGGTTTAATGGGTATTAATGTATGTGAGTGATGAGTTACTAAACTCTACTCCTGAAAACAATATTACACTATATGTTAACTAACTAGAATTTAAATAAAAAGTTGAATGAATGAATGAATAAATAAATAAAAGACTGCTGTGGTTAACATTAAGTTTCTATATATATATGGTCCAAATTAGCCAATTATTAGAATTCATGTTTTTTTTTTTTAATTTTTATTTTCTTTTTTATTTCTAGGAGAGAGAGAGAGAGAGCGTGAGCAGGGGAGGGTCAGAGAGAGAGGGAGTCACAGACTCTGAAACAGGCTCCAGGCTCTGAGCTGGCAGTCAGCACAGAGCCCGACGCGGGGCTCGAACCCACGAACCGCGAGATCATGACCCAAGCGAAAGTCGGACGCTCAACCGACTAAGCCACCCAGGCGCCCCTAGAATTCATGTTTTAATAATCATTTTATCCTACAAGGAAGTTACCTGGATAAATCCTTGTTAAATAGTTGGCCCCAGGAACGGGTCTTCTTTCCTATAGTCACTTAACCATGTAGAATAATTTGAGCTTGCTTTGAGCAGACTCCTAGGCTGCAACCCCTATGGTAATATGTAATATTCATGTCCCATATTTAAAAAGTAGACTCTAAATTAAAAACTGTGGCACGGTGATTATAAAGACAAAGACAAACCTGAGTGAGTTCAGTGCTGATTCTGAAATGTAATCACTTGTTTTTACTGACGTCTAAATGGGTGAAACAAAGTGGGCAATCAAAGAGTAAAATTTGGGGGTGTGATGAAACTTTTACTACATTTGAAAATAAATATTTTGCTGAATTTAAATAATGTAATGTATTCCTTAACTGTTCGTTATTTCAGCACTACATTAAAAATCAAAATAAAATCTTACATCAGTTGTATGATCTCAGAGTTGCCTAAATTGTACCTATGGCACATATTTTGATCTCAAAATGTCCTTATGATTTTTATGATGATCATTATATATAATATGTTCTCTAGGGGCACCTGGCTGGCTCAGTCAGAAGAGCATGTGACTCTTGATGTCAGGGTCATGAGTTCGAGCCCTAATGGCATGTAGAGATTACTAAAAAATAAACTTAAAAATATGTTCCATAAAAGAATTACAGTGCATTTTCTGACTAGAATTATTTCCATTCATGCATATTACTAAAAACAGAACTCAGTGAATACACTAAAAGTCACTGAATGGTGCACACTAAACGGTTAATTGTACACTAAGTGGTTGAATTATATGGCAGATGGATTACATTTTAACAAAATTAATAAAAAATTATGCTTCTCTCTGTGGCAAAGGCACTAATTGCACCATGAGAGAGCAATACACTATTGTCTGAAATCCTTCATAATTTGGCTCTAGTCTCTGAAATTTTTTGTTTTATTTTTATTCTTGTTTTCAGTTTTATTTTTATTTTTGTTTTCAACAGCTCTATTGAGGGACAATTGACTTACCACAATCTGCCTACATTTAAAGTGCGCAATGTGATAAATTTCAATATACATACACATCTGGTAAACCACCATGCCACATCAAAATTGTGAGTGTATCCACCCATAATCCCCTAAATTTTCCTCATGCCCCTTGGTGATTTCTCCTCCCCACCCCCACCACCCTCCTCAAGCAACTGTTAATCCTCATTCTGTCACTGTCCATTAGTTTACATTTTCCATGATTTTATATAAATAGAACCCCAGAGCGTGTAGTCTTGTGGCTCTTCTTTCACTGGATATAATTATTTGGAGAGTTATCTGTATTGCGTATATCAGTAGTTAAAAAAAAAAAAAGTAAGCTATACATGATCCATTCACCTGTTGTTAAATAAATAGGTTGTTGCTTTCAGTGGCTAGCTGTTACAAAGAAAGGTGCTGGAAACATTCATGTGCAAAGTCTTGTACAAACATATGATTTCTTTTCTCTTGGGTAAATACCTAGGAATGGCTAGAACACATGGAGGTGTTTCACTTTTTAAGAAACTGCCAAACTTTCTTCCAAAGTTCAGCGGCGTATGAAAGTCCGGGTTCCTCCACATTCTCACCACCATCGATCTGGGGTTTTTTCCTGAATGTAAAGCCATTTTTTTTTCTGGCCTTTCATTCTGTCTTATCCTTTCTTTACCACACTCCTGTTACTTAAAAAAAAAAAAAATGAAGTATAGTTGACATACGATGTCGTATTAGTTTCAGATCTATGAAGTAGTGATTCGAGAGGCTCCTGGGTGGCTCAGTCGGTTGAGCATCCGACTTCAGCTCAGGGCATGATCTCACAGCTTGTGAGTTCAAGCCCCGCATCGGGCTCTGTGCTGACAGCTCAGAGCCTGGAGCCCGCTTCGGATTCTGTGCCTCCCTCTCTCTTTGCCCCTCCCCCACTTGTGCTCTGTTTCTCTCACTGTCTCTCAGAAATAAATAAATGTAAAAAAAACTTTTAAATAAAGTAGTGATTTGACGCCCCTATACATTATGCAATGCTCACCATGAGAGGCATGTCACCATCTGTCACCATATGAAGTTACTACAATAGTATTGACTATATTCCCTATGCTGTACTTTTCATCTCCATGACTTATTTATCTTATAACTGGAAGTTTGTGCTTCTTAATCTCCTTCACCTATTTTTCTCATCCTCCCTTCCCCCTCCCCCCGTTGGCAAACACCAGTTTGTTCTGTGTATTTACGAGTCTATTTCTGTTTGTTTGTTTTTTCATTAGTTTTTGTTTTGTAGATTCCACATATAAGTGAAATCTTATGGCATTTGTCTTTCTTTGATTTTACTGAGCAAAATACCTTCTAGATCCATCCATGTTTTTGAGAACGACAAGGTTTTGTTCTCTTTTTTATGGCTGAGTAATATTCCATTTGTGGGCATACATGTATATACCCATATCATCTTGATCCATTCATCAATTGGTGGACACTTAGGTTGCTTCCATATCTTTTTACCCAAAGAAAATGAAAACACTAATTCAAAAAGATATACACACTCTTATATGCACTGCAGCATCATTTACAATGGCCAAGATATGGAAGCAATCTTTTAAAATTTTACCCATTCTAAGGTCTGAGTCATGGTGTCCCACTGTGGTCTTAACTTACATTTCTATGACGACTAATGTGCTTATTTTCCATACATATAGTCTATTCTGTAAAGTCTCTCTACAAATCTTTTGCTCTTTTTTATTATTATTACATTGGGTTATTTCCTTATTATTTGGTTTACAGGGTGCTCTACATATTCTGGCTAGACATCCTTTCTCGGATCTGTGACTTGCAACTTTTCTCCCAGGCTGTATCTTGCCTTTTCATTCTCTGAACACCGTCTTTCTCATAGTTGACAGTTTTTACTTAAAAAAAAAAAATGTTTTTTAATGTTTTATTTATTTTTGAGAGAGAGAGAGAGAGAGAGAGACAGCATGAGCAGGAGAGGGTCAGAGAGAGCAGGAGACACAGAATCTGAAACAGGCTCCAGGCTCTGAGCTGGCTGTCAGCACAGAGCCCGACGCCGGGCTCGAACCCACGAACCTTGAGATCATGACCTGAGCCGAAGTCAGACGCTTAACCGACTGAGCCACCCAGGTGCCCCTCGACAGTTTTTACTTTGATGAAGCCCAACTTGTCTTTTCTTTTTTTCTATTATGAATAGTGTTAGAGGCTCTCTGAGTTTGTATAATCTCCAGGTTTATATCTTTCAGCAAATTTTGAAAGTCCTCAGTCACTATTTCTTCAAATATGTTTCCTGCCCCACACATCCCTCTCCTCCTGAGATTCTGATAATACGAATGTTAGACTCCTTGGCACTGTTCCACAGGTCCCTAAAACCCTGTACATTTTTAAAAATATTTGTTTCCTCTCTTGTTCAGATTGAATTATCCTTATTGATTTTTCTTCAAGAGCACTTACTCTTTTCTCTGTCACCTCCATTCTCCTTTAGAATTTTCAGTGCCGTACAGAGTATGACACAGATTTTAGCATAACTACAAACTGAACACCCTAATATTATTTACTTTGTCGAAACCCTTCATTTTGCATTTATTTAAATGTCACAAAGCAATCTTTACATCCAATTAATGAAATACATCACTATATATTACCTGTTTCTGTTTTAACCACTTTTTTGTATCACAACCTTCCCTTTCTTCTTGGTAAGTTCATATTTTTTTGAAAGTTTATTTATTTACTTTGAGAGAGAGAGGAGGGGAGGGGCAGAGAGAAAGGAAGAGAGAGAGAATCTCAAGCAGGCTTGGCAGTGACAGCAGAGAGCCTGATGCGGGGCTCAAACTCAAGAACTATGAGATCATGACCTGAGCCAAAGTCGGACACTTAACCAACCTAGCCACCCAGGCACTCCAGTAAGTATATCTTTTTTAAAAAATATTTATTTATTTTTGAGAGAGAGACAGAGTGCGAGTGGGAAGGAGCAGAGAGAGAGGGAGACACAGAATCCGAGACAGGCTGCAGGCTCTGAGCTGTCAGCACAGAGCCCGATGCGGGGCTCGAACCCACCAACCATGAGATCATGACCTGAGCCGAAGTCGGACGCTTAACCGACTGAGCCACCCAGGCACTCCAGTAAATATATCTTTTAAGAGTTGCTTTAGTGACTGAGGGTCTCTGGACTCTAAACTTGGCGAGTCTCTCCATGCCTGAAAATACTTTAGTCTACCCTCTCTCTTGCAAATGATTTTTTCTTCAGGACTTTGAAGACAATATTCTTTTTATGGTGAGTCTGACTGTCATTCTTTAATAAATAATCTTTGTTTTCTGGTAGTTTGTAAGGTATTATCTTAATCCTCAATGTTCTGCAGTTCAACTCGGATGCATCTGGCCGGGTATTTATTTTCATTTATCCTGCTTAATACCCAAAGTACACTCAACAACTAAGGACTCAGGTGCTCCTTCAATACTAGAAATTTTTTCTATTATATCAGCAAATACTATTTCTCTGCAATCTTCTTTACACCTCTGGAAGTCCTCACAATACAGTCCACTTCTCTTCACTATTATATTTTTTAAAACATACTTCTCTTCTTTGTGCTACATTTGACATTCTTCAGTACTGTCACTTTGCTATTTTCTCTTTGCATCCGATCTCAAGTATATACTCTCTTGAGTTTGCATTTAAATGACTTTCTTTTCCTTTCCAAGATTTCTAATTGGTTCTTTCATATCCATCTGACCTCATCTTTCATTTGTTTATTTCTGCTTGTTTCATAATTTCCTGCTATTTTTATTTATTTTTTTAAAGGTTTTATTTTTAAGTAATCTCTGCACCCCACCCTGAGATCGAGTTGCATGCTCCATGCTCCATCAGCTGAGCCAGCCAGGCACCCCCTTAGTTTCCTGCTATTTTTAAATTACAGTTGTTTGTACATCTCTTCAAGCATCCTCAACATACTTAAGAAAAACCTTTGATGGACCTTTCCATAAGATCATTTTATCCTGAATGAATTCACATTCTGATTGTTTATTTCCATGGTGATCTTTCTTTCTTTTTTTTTCTTCTTTAAAATGTATTTATTTTGGGGGTGCCTGGGTGGTTCAGTCAGTTAAGGGTGTGACTTCAGCTCAGGTCGTGATGTCACGGTTCATGAGTTCAAACCCCATGTCGGGCTCTGTGCTGACAGCTCAGAGCCTGGAGCCTACTTCAGATTCTGTGTCTCCCTTGCTCTCTGCCCTTTCCCTGCTCGCACTCTGTCTCTCTCTCAAAGAAATAAGTAAAAATTTTTAAAAATTTACTTATTTTGAGAAGCAGAGAGAGAAAGAGAGAGAGAGAGAGAGAGAGAATGAGTGGGGGAGGGCCAGAGAGAGAAGGAGAGAGAAAATTCCAAGCAGGCTCTTTGCTGTCAGCATGGAGCTTAACATGGGGCTTGAGCTCACAAACCTTGAGATCATGACCTGAGCCAAAATCAAGAGTCGGACAGATGCTCAACTGACTGAGCCACCCAGGTGTCCCATGCTGGTCTGTCTTAGCGTCAATTTTTTTCATGTATTTAAAACTTTTGGTGTGGAAGCTCATTTGAATAGGGTATTTTGTTCCTCTCCCACACTGTCTATGCTCCATGCTTCCTTTTATTGGCATTTGTGTGGATCCCACATGAGTCCCAGTACTATAGTCCAGAACTAGGTCTCATTGCAGATTTTTAGGACCTTCTGTCACATATAGTGACATGGAAGATACGACAAGCCAGTGGCAACTTGATTCAGTTCCTTATAACAAAAGTTTTTCTTTGGTCTTCTACTCCCCAAGTCAATAGCTTCCTGTAATGTTCCATCCCCCAACACTGAGAGACATGTAGCAAACTCTCCTGAGCTCTAGATTCGCATCATATATCCAGCTACCTACCTGACCTTTCCTCTGGGTGTTTGATAGGCATTTCAAACTTTACGTGCCTAAAGTTGAACTCCTGATTTTCACTCTCACTCCAAATCCTCCTCCAACGTCCCTCACCACAATAAATAGCACCGCCATTTACCCAGTTGCTCAGGCAAAAAAACCTCAGAGCCATCCTTGAACCGCTTTCCTTCACCATTCTACACCAAATCCATCAGCAAGGGCTGTCAATTCCTTCTTCTTCATAATACATCCAGAATCCAGGCACTTCTTACCACTTCCCTCACTACCTCTATGGTCAAAGATATGATTCTCCTTTTTTCTGAATCATTTCAATAACCACTTCCTGGTCTCCATGTTTCTGCTCCTGACCCCTTTCGGTTAACATTCTACCAGATAATTCAGAGAGTTCCCTTTGTGGTGTGAATCAGACTATATCATTCCTCTGCTTAAAACCCTCCAATGATATTCACATTCAGAATAAAATCTAAGCTGCAGCTGTGGCTACCAGCTGTCTACCTGATCTGATTCCTGCTTATTTCTCCCAATCCCCGCCAACCTTACGATGGATTGTGGAGGTGAAATGTTATCGCGTGTGTACAGGGTCTACCACAGAGTTTGACACACATCCGTTGCTCGATATAGGCGTACTATCATCATAGATGTGTGATGAAATTGTTGAGCTGGGGCCCTGGGCTAGAATGATCAGACATGAGCTGAGAACAATACAAGTAAATTCATGGAAAGCAGAATATAGTGAGGTAATGTTACAAGTGGCTCATGTTACAAGAGAAGCTCATGCGAAGGAACTGAGATGCTGTGCTTTTCTGCAATTACCTTCCACTCTTTCCTGCCCCCCCCCCCAACCCCCCCCCCCCTACTATCTGAATGATGTGGGATGAGCAACCTTCCTCTCAGGCAGTTCATATTAGAATCAACTGTGGGCCTGCAAAACTTGGGAGATATGATGCTTTCCTTAAAAAGCTAGTTGTTTCCCTACATTTCTAGAAGGGCTAACCTATGATGGCCAGCCACAAAACCCACACACTTACACCAATCCACTTCCTTCGACTGGAGTTATTGAAAGTAGGAGTTAAAATGTAGCTGATGGTGGATGTATCTCCCCTGGTATAGGTCCTGCTTTGGCAGAGCACCAGTCATTTACCAACCACACACTGGCATTCCCCAAACCGTGCTGATTCTGGTGTATCATTTACAGATCTAGAAATCACTCGAAAGAGTTTTATGGTTTGATTTTACTAAAAATAAGAATAAACTGGGGTGCCTGGGTGGCTCAGTTGGTTAAGCGTCCAACTTTAGCTCAGGTCATGATCTCGTGGTTTGTGAGTTTGAGCCCCACGTTGGGCTCTGTGCTGAACAACTCAGAGCCTGGAGCCTGCTTTGGATTCTGTGTCTTCCTCTCTCTCTCTGCCCTTCCCCCCCACTCGTGTACGCACACGCGCAGGCTGTCTTTCTCTCTCTCTCTCTCTGTCTCTCTCTGTCTCTCAAAGACAAGTAAACATTAAAAACAAATTTAAAAATAAGCAAGAAGCAGTTTACGCACGAGATAAAACTCTCCAAACAACAGGTTTTCAAAACACTCTTCTCAATGTTATTCCTTGAAGACATAACATCAGACTTAAAATACCTCCAATATGTTTTGGTTTGAAAAATATAATTATGCCAAGCTAACTCAAGGGGGAAATCCATGGCCATATGTTTAGAGGTTATTCCTGATGCTATGAGAACATGGACAGGCGCCGAAATCTCGGAAACAGCTCAACCCCGGGCTGATCATTGAAGCAGATACGTGCACAGCCTTCTTCACCTCAGCGAAGGGGGCTCAGAACACAGTCCTTCGAGCCAAAAACGCCTGGTTGGGGCCTTCTCCTGGTTTGTCTAGTCAGCAGTCAGCATGATGGGTAAGAGAATATTGTTGCATTCATTGGTATTAATCCTTACAGAACTGACTGACAATGAAAGGAAAGTGCTAAGCTGTATTTCCAAAGTGTAAAACAAAGCAAAGGCTAAGCGGGGCCGCTGGCACAGCCACATTCTGTGAGTTTGTAGAAAGAAGGTAGGATCCATCTTTTTCCTTAATAACATCTAGGCAAAGGCCTCTCTTAAGGCCTGACAGGAGAGGGTGAAGTTTAGGGCTGCCTGCCGAGGTCAGGGAAGAATTGGGTTTCTTGTTTGCTTGTTTGTTTGTTTGTTAACTAGGTGTGTACCAGGGGATGCGGAAGCAGGAAACTGGGAACACCATCCAATGGGTTCTGTTTCCTTTGAGATTAATGTTACCTTTAGGTTGCCTCCGCTGATACTGAAAAGTCTAAATCCTCTGATGAAATCCCAGTTAAGCAATGCTCTACTGCACTACTCTGCAGCTCAGTTTTTTAAAAAAATAGGTTAAAATTCAACGTAATTAACCATTTAATTCAAATGAGCACAATTCCTGGTTTGAAGGGATCAGTTCACGAACGAACTCTAGTTGTACCTGGGCAATGAGTGTTCCTTGGGTAGCAGCCAGAGGAGCTAGAATGCTGGATGTGTGGACCAACTCTATCTCTCCTTGGAGAGAAGCAAGAGATTTTGCCCACGCGCTCTGGGCCGAGCTGGGGTGAGAGGCTGTGGCCAGCGGCCACACGTTAGTTGAAACCACCACCTTGCTTCTCTCCAGTCCCGGAGGGTTTTGCATGTCACGCCTGTCAGTGAGCTAGAACACATTGGAGAGGACGCAGTTTGTTGGGCAGCACCCAGAAACGTTGGGACACGCGACGGACAGTCCAGCTCTTTCTCTCCCCAAGAAGACTGAGGACTGAGAGGTTCCTCCCAATCACAGGCTGCTCTACTGGGGGGTTATGGCGAGTGGCTGCCTCACCCCTTCCTACCAGCTTGAATGTGGCTGGTTTTGCACTCGCCTGGGGTGCAGAAGACTCTCCACAAGTTTCTGGAGTTTTCACAGAGGGCAGATCCATGCAGATAAGGAGAGTTCAGGGTTTCCTATCCTGCCATCTTGGCGACTTCTTTTTGTAAGTTCATCTTTGTATCCCGTGACTTGCTGAGCTCAGTTTTTAGTTCTAGGAGTTTTGGGGTAGATTCCTTGAAAGTGTCTATGTGGATCATCACATCACCTGCAAACAGAAATAGTTTCTTTTCCAATATGCCTTCTATATTCTTTTCTGACAGTATTGAGTTTGATAAGTCTTCTGCGACTATGCCAAGTAAGAGTGGTAAGAGCAATATCTTTGCCTTATTCCCAATCTTTGGGGACAAGCATTCTCTCTTTCATTATTAAGTGTGATGTTAGAATAGTTTTATGGTCGCTCTTTATCAAGTTAAGGCAGTTGCCCCCTATTCTTTATTTGTTGAGAGTTTTTATCATGAGTGATTTGTGTTGAGAATTTTTATCAGAGGGAAGTTGAGTTCTGTGAAATGCTTTACAACATCCATTTATGTGATTTTTCTTCCTTAACCTGTTGATGTGACGGATCACAGAAATGGATTTCTGAAGGTTGAGCCAGACTTGAGTCCCTAAAATAAATCCCATGTCATAAAGGTATATACGTACATATTTTTATGTATTGCTGAATTCTATTTCCCAATGTTTTGTTATGGATTTTTGCATCTATAGTCCAGATGTGTATCAGTCTGTACTTTTTGGTTTTTGTCTGGTTTTGATATCAGATTAATGCTAATTTCCTATAATGATTTGAGAAGTGTTCCTTTCTTTTCTATTCCTGGGGGAGACTATGAAGAAATACTATTGGGATTGTTTTTTTAATGTACGGTAGAATTCTCAAGTGAAAGCATCGGACTCTGGACATTTCCTTTTTGTGAGTTTTAAAGTATGAATTCAATCCCCTTAATAATTGTAGTGCTATTCAAATTATCTATTTCATATCAGGTAAGTTGTGATAGGTTTTTTCTGAGGACTTAGTCCATTTCATCTTGAATGTCAAACGTATACGTTTGTAATTGTATTATTCTGTATTATCCTTTTGATGTCTGTCAGTTCTGTGGTGACATCCCCTCTTTCGCCCTTGATTTTGGTAAGTTTTTGTCTTCAGCTCCAAAACTCCTGGGAGCCAACAAGAGAGCCCAGAGAATATACCACCGTGTCGTTCCTCACACCCCACGCTGCTAGCTGATCTGACTTCTGTGCTCCACCTTTCAATGTCTTCTCTCATTTATTTTCTAACTAATGTCCAGGGAGTTTAGCTGATACTAGCAGGAGGAATAGGGAAACGTATGTCTATTCCATCTTTCTCTTTCTAGAAACGGAAATCCACCTTGGTGCTTTTGAGTCAAGGGGCAACAATGTCTGAGGAGAGTAAGAATTGCAGTCAGAAGATCAGGCAGGGTGCTGCTGTGACACTCAAGGAAGAGGGTCAGTGAGCATCCAAATTAGGGATCTGGCAGTGGGGCAAGTCTTCTCCTTTCTCCTATGAGTCATATTTTCGCAGTGGTCTCCAGACACATTGTGTCCTATACTACCCACCCCTGTGGCTCCCACTGCCTCTATGGTCTGGCCCAGGAATATGGATTTTGTACAAGACCCCAGGTGATTCTGATGTAGAGCCCGGGTTCACACCTGTCTTAGCTCAGGCCACTCTAACAAAACGCCACAGACTGGGGGGGCTTTAATCAATAGACATTTATTTCCCACAGTTCTGGAGGTTGGGAAATCGATGATCAAGATGCTGGTGGCTTTGGTGTCTAGTAAGAACCCTCTTCCTGGTTTGTAGATGGCTGCCTTCGTGCTGCGTGCTCACGTAGCCTTTCCTCAGTGTTTGCTCGGAGGGAGAGAGTGCACCAGCTCCTTCTCTTACTATAAAGGCATGAATCCCACAGTGAGGGCCTCACCCTCATGATCTGATCAAAATCTATTTGCCTCCCAAAGGACCCATCTAATGCCATCACACTGGGGGTTAGGGCTTAAACACACAAATTTAAGGGGATACAAATATTCAGCCCATAACAAGACTCATTGGTCTTTCAGTCAGGGTCTCTCACATCAGGCTGCCATTATAGTGACCTGGGAAGCTTTTTTTTTAAATTCTGAGAACCGGGTCAATGAAATAAAATTTTTTAGGGGACAGAACAAGTCCCATTTACTCGCCTATAAAAGAACACAATGACGGTAACTTCCGCATCAGGGTTGTGACGAAAATCAAATCAGATAACGTATATAAATCACCTGTCACTTACTGGGTGATCAGGGAATTATAGCTTTTTCTAAAAGCTCCGCACAAGATTCTAGTGTTCAGTACCACTGACTACTCTAAATGGTGGGCACTTCAGATAGAAGGGGCAAAGAGGACCAGAGCCCAGTAGGCAGTGGGGCATGAGATTTAAGGCAAGGTTTGGAGGCCTGTGGCCCTTGGCTCTGTTATGAACAAGGTTGACTAGGCACATGGGAATGGCCATTCTGATCACCTCTTACACTTGCATGAGTTCACAAAGGGTTTGCACCTTCCCTTACACAAGGGCACACAGCTGACAAATGAGAGAGTTTGGACTTCTAGAGGTTCTGTCTTGAAAATCGATGTCTTCCCACTGCCCACCCCTGTGCTCTAAACTGTCCAACGGTCATTACTGCTTGTCACCACAACAAGACTGTCCCTTGAAGACTCTGTCAACAGGTCCGCCAGGCTAATTTCTGCAGTGTTCCTTAGGGCTGAGAGACAAGAGTAAACGGCTAAGTCTGTTTTATGCTTTATAAGACTCAAGCACAAGACCCGTCTGTGACAAGCTACATGAAAACAGTCACCTTTGCAAATAACAAAGCCTGTAATTTTGTTCTGCATAGGGACACTTCACCTCTAGGGATGGGGTGATAGGGAATAAAAAACTAAAAGCACAGGTTTAAGAGTCATGCAGACTGGGGGCGGGGGGGCACCTGGGTGGCTCAGTTGGTTAACCATCCGACTTCAGCTCAGGTCATGATCTCATAGTTCACAAGTTAGAGCCCCACATTGGGCTCGCTGCTGTCAGCACAGAGCCCGCTTTGAATCCTCTGTCTCCTTCTCTCTGCTCCTGCCCCACTTGTGCGCTCTCTCTTGCTCTCTTGCTCTCTCTGTCTCTCTCAAAAATAAATAAACATTACTAAATGTTTTGAAAGAAGAGTCATGCAGACTGGGTAGTATAGATGTGAAGTGTGTAGCACATAGTAGGTCTTTCGTAAGTGGAAACCGTTGTCCTGTGGTGTCTGACGATGCTTAGATGCAATTGTCTAAAATGAGGGAATGGCTGGGAGCAGAGCAGGAGGCTAAGGAAGGCTGACACATCCCTAGTTCCCAACAGCTTCTACCACTTGCTTCCTGTATGATCTTAGGCAGAAAGCCACCTAACCTCCCAGCCTCAACTGGTTCATCTGCAAAATGGGTACAGTCACGGTACCTACCTCACTAGGGTCATGGTGAAGATCAAATGAGATAATGTATGCAAATCACCTGCTGTTTACTGGGTGCTCAATAAGTGATAGTCATGATCACCCTTTCAAGGTGAGGCCATTTCCAGCCAAAGCATTAATATCCACGATTCCCTTTATTTGATGAACCAATCTGCATCTGATTAACTCTTTGTAAGGATCTCGTGGGGCAGAATTGTAACGTGTCCTTTGCTCTCTCGTGGGGAACATTTGGCTGGCATTCCGCACCGAGGAAATTATTGGCCTCCGCGAGTCTATTTGCATAAGCACTTGTATTATGACAGGGATGTTAAAGAGAAGCATCGTGATCTGGTCCTGTTGGCCCGGAAACAGAGCTGCAGGGAAGAAAGCGCACTTGACACCTGGCGATTAGTTGCTCTGCTACTTCTCCGCCAGAAGCCTGCCTTCTTTTGCTGAGATAGGCTGGAAAGACTCTGGCAGCAAAGTGGTTGTGGAGGAAGAGCATCTCAGGAAAGATGTCCAGTTCCGGAACGGCCGAAATTCCACCTGAGGACGGGAGGTAAAAATCCCCCCTCCCAATGCGTGCTGCACACATCGACTCTAGCCTCTCACCCTTCATTGGCTGAGGGGTCACTTTGTGCCCCTCGGGAGGGGCTTGACCCTCTCAAGGGCTGCAAGACAGACGCCCATATTCAGTCACCCTCGTCCAAACATGAGGCACTTGGGACCTTGCACATACCCTCCCATTATTCTCCATGATCCCCCCATTATTCTTCATTCTCTCTATAAAGAGCAAAGGTGCACCTCTGGAAATATCAAGCTTAGCCTCAAACCTCCAGTAGTGAAAAGGCATCCATGATATCAAAGTCTAGCGGCACTGCGATTAAAAGCCCCGTGCCGAACTTAGATCCATTCTGTCACTTCCTGGCTGTGTGACCTTTGGTAAGTTTCTCAACTTCTCTGTGCCTTAATTTCTCCATTTGAAAAGTAGAAGTAATAAGAGTGCCTCCTTGGGGCACCTGGGAGGCTCAGTCGGTTACGCATCTGACTCGATTTCGGCTCAGGTCATGATCTCACGGTTCGTGAGATGGAGCCCCACATTGGGCTCTGTGCTGATAGCTTACAGCCTGCTTGGGACTCTCTCTCTCTCTGTCCTTCCCCCCTAAAAATAAAAAAAAAAGAGCGTGTCCTCATGGCTCTAACGGTGCTTATTAAGTGTTGGATAGAGCAGAAGCCCTCAGCAACCAGCGACTGTCATGTTTATTGTTAACCCAAGTTGCATTAAGACAAAATGGATAAAATCAAAGCACTTTCCTACTGAGGGCTCTGACTTGGAAGCTGAGTCTACCCGAGTTATTTTCCCTGTTCAAAAACATTTCAGAATTTAAGCTGACAAATAGCTGATCACAAATTGAAGCATTAACCTAAGTTTGGTTTTTGTTTTCTTGTTTTTTGTTGTTTTTTTTTACCAAACTAGATGCTTGAAACGCTGGAGAAAGTGTACTCTCATATATTGCTGATGCAAAAAACAAAACAAAACAAAACAAAACAAAACCTAATCCTTAGAGCTTGTCTGAAGAGGAATCTGGTATTATCTACTAAAATTAAAAATATAGATACACTTCAACGTAGCGATGCCACTCTTGGGAATCTATGCCCTAGAAATAAAAGCGTGGTGCGCAGAAGGAATGTCTGTGAGAAGAGGTGTGGCCGAGTTCACTGCACACCCAAACCATGGCCTTTCACGCCACCGTGTAACACAGTTGGGTGGTTCCCTTGGTGGACGGTTAGATGACAAACAAGACGTAGCAATGCATATGTTAGCATTCCGCTGCTGCCGAGTTTAACGTGCAAAACACCCCTTATCTGTGTGTAAGATAAACGTTCTGTATAATTGTGCAAACATGGCTGGAGGCATGGAAAGATACATAGCAGGTTATTTACATCAGTTACCTTTGTGGGATCTGCAGGGAGTGTAAGAAGCAAAGGCTTCACGTTGTTTAAAGAAAGATGTTCAGGGGCGCCTGGGTGGCTCAGTCGGTTGTTTTGGGCTCAGGTCATGATCTCATTAGATCATGGGTTTGAGCCCCACACTGGGCTCTGAGCTGACAGCGAGGAACCTGCTTGGGGTTCTGTCTCTGCTTTGCTCTCTCTCTTTCTCTCTCTTTCTCAAAATAAATAAATAAACTTAAAAAAAAATAAAGAAAGATGTCCAGAGTGGAAACTTGTATTCGATACTCCCATTTTGGTAAAATAGTGTGTGTGTGTGTGTATGTGTGCACGCGCGCGCGTGTGTGCGTGTGTGTGTGCGCACGTGTGTGCACAAGTACATGTGTGCATGCAAACATGCTGACAAAGTAAAAAAAGACAGTCAGCAATAGTTTACTGGTGTATATCTCAAAGGGGGTGAAAAGAAGAAAAATATTTCTTATTTGTTTACTTCTTTATCTATTCATTTATTTTACAGAAGAGGAACCTGACATTTCCCCTCAGGGGACATTTTATCTTAAGAACGGGTAAAGGCAGTTCCTCAGGGGAAGGAAGGGGGGAAGGCAGCGGTGGGGATGACTGGGTGGGAAGGCCATATGCCTTCCACTGTCCCCCCTCCCCTTGGAATGTTGCACCATATGCACGTGTTACCGATTCAAAATAAGAAATAAAATTTAAGTGCTGCTTCTCAGGATCTACCAACTCTCTCAGAGCCCAGTGATTTACCATCGGCACCCTCAGCAGGCATCACCATCGGCCCCCTCAGCAGGCACTACCACCGGCCCCCTCAGCAGACATCACCAGCGGCACCCTCAGCAGGCACTATCACGACCTTGTCTTGATGCCTCTAGCGCGCTCCCTTCTTTGTCAGTTCAGGGCCCAGGTTCGTGCAGCGCTCTCTGCCCAGAAAACTCTCAGACATATCCCTGTGATGTCGGCTCAAACATCATCTCCTCGCCCCTGCGATTAACTTAAGTCCCCTACTCTATCTCCCAGTCGTACGCTGTACTTGTATTTGCTGAATAAAGTTATTCCACAGATGGTTTGACATCCACGTGGGTGCGGTTTCACCTAGGAGGGGGTGCCCTTTGTCCTGTGGAGAACTCAGGCAAGCTCAATGTTGATCGGTTTCACTACAACCACAGAAAGGCCCAGAAGCGGCTTTATCCCAGCTCTATCATCCGTGTCCACGTAAGTGGGAGCAAGTCCCCTGCTTCCTCTAATGGTCGCCAGAGGCAGGCTCGGGGCTTTGCCTGAGTGACATCGGGGCAATAGCAAGGGTTCAAAGACCTTCAGGAACTTTACCTTCACTGGCATTTAGCAAATATTTAATGAGCACCTAGCATGTTCCAGGGACCGTGTGGTCCCTGACCTCATGGGGCTCATAGAGTAGTGGCGGACACATGAACATTAGTTCACAAAATGAATAAAAAATAATTACAAGCTGTGCAACTGCGAAGAAGGAATTAGTACAGGGAGCTATCAGAGCAAGAGATTTAAAAAAGTGTCTGGCTCGAAAGTATGCTAAATATTTTTAATGTCCTTAGATATAGCTATGATTGATTCATTTAAAGTGCTGTTGAATTCATAGTTACTTTTCTGCCCATGTATTTTTTTTCCCTCAACCACCAAACGCCAAACCAACCACGGTGACAGGTGGGAGTGTGGATGAGAATTACAAACAGTAGAAAGGGGTTTTCAAAGGCACCCAGGTGGCTCAGTCCATTAAGCTGTCTGACTTTTAAAAAAAAATTTTTTTAACATTTATTTATTTTTGAGAGATAGAGAGCATGAATGAGGGAGGGACAGAGAGAGGAGACAGAGAATTGAAAGCAGGCTCCAGGCTCTGAGCTGCCCACACAGGGCCGGACACGGGGCTGGAACCCATGAACCACAAGATCATGACCTGAGCCGAAGTCAGATGCTTAACCGACTGAGCCACCCAGGCGCCCCAAGCCATTTGACTTTTGATTTCGGCTCAGGTCATGATCTCAGGGTTGTGAGATCAAGCCCCGTGTCGGACTCCATGCTGGGCATGGAGCCTGCTTGGGATTCTCTCTCTCCCTCTCCCTGTGCCCTCCCCCTCACTCTTTCTCAAAAAAAAGGTGGGGGGGGGTTCCAATGTGCCCATACTTTGAGAGAAACCTTGGTCTTTCTAAATGAAGATTGCATCACTGTGCCACAGACCCACAATGGATTTGGAAGTGATTTTTGACCGATTTTTAAAAATTTCTTTATCAGGGGTTCCTCAAGATTAGCTGTTTGGTTTGCTCCGTAAAAAACACTGTTAGCTTAAAAATGAGTATTCGTACTCAAAAAAATTTTTGAACCACTGCTCTAACAAAAAGCTCTGAAGTCATAATGCATTCTCTCTCTCTCTCTCTCTCTCACACACACACACACACACACACACACACGCAAACCTATCTCCCACTTTTCATCTCCCAAAGCAAGCTAGAAGCAAGGAGAAGGGATGCCCACCACCCATCCACCCGGTGTGGGCTACTACCTTTTCCGGTTCACAGAAGTAGCCTACCTGGGGGCATAGGGGAATGCCCCCCCCCACATTTTCCCCCCCGGGGGGAATGGGGAGCCTGAGTACAACAGCTGTGGCCTGACCCCCATGCCGACTCTGCAGAGGATCCAGAAGGAATGGAAAGTTGAGCCTGCGGCCTCGCTGGGCATCAAGATTTGCTTACAGGAGAGAATATGCCGCTGGAGTATCTCATTCATCCAAAGTTACCGCGAAACCAAACTTCCATCTAAATTCATTGTCCACCTGACTGATATGTTCTGTTAAGTGTTCATCCTGTTTATTTGGATAGTCTTCATTGGAAAGGCTTCTAAGTGTATTACAAATTTGTTTTATTCAGTGGAACATTCTGGGCATAATTTAACCTTTTCCTGATGACTCAGTGTCATCAATATGAATATTCTTTATTATGCGTCGTCCACTTTTGCATTATTCTGAACTCTCTCTCTTTCCACATCTGGCGATCAGCGGTCACTGCTCACCCGCAGTTCATGAACCTGTCTCTTCCCGCCCTCGTAGATCTCTGCTCATTGCCAATAATAATAGCAAAATCCCCTGCTGCCTGCCTGGCCCTGTGCTAAGTGCTTGGCACAGACTGATTCATTACATGAGGCAGGTACAATTATTGTCCTCAAATTACAGATGGAGTAACCAACTCCCAGAAAGGTCAAGTCATTTGCCTAAGGTTATGCAGCTTCCTGTAACAGAGCCAGAATCTGCACCCTCATCTGACGATCTCAAGATTTCAAGGTCTTTACCACCGTATCAGTGTCATTCAAACCTTTCTGACAGCGAAGCACAATCAGAAATATATTTTTGTCACCATGCAGGGAACAAAAACGTGTAATAAAATAAAAACGTCTGGGTCCCTGGGTGGCTCGGTTGGTTAAGCGTCCGACCCTTGATTTTGGCTCAGGTCATGATCTCACAGTTTGTGAGTTTGAGCCCCATGTCAGGCTTTGTGCCAACAGTGTGGAGGCTGCTTGGGATTCTGTCTCTCTCCCTCTGTCTCTGCCCCTTCCATGCTCATGTGCTTTCTCTCTCTGTCTCTCTGTCTCTCTCTGTACGTCTCTCTCTCTCAAAAATAAATAAACATTAAAAAATAAAATCAAATCAGGGTGCCAGACTGGTTCAGTCAGTTAAGTGTCTGACTTCGGCTCAAGACATGATCTTTCAGTTCATAGGTTCGAGCCCCATGTCGGGCTCTGTGCTGACAGCTCGGAGCCTGGAGCCTGCTTCCGATTCTGTGTCTCCCTCTCTCTCTGCCCCTCCTCTGCTCATGCTGTCTCTCTCTCTCAAAACTAAACATTAAAAAATTTTTAATAGATTTAAAAATCAGATCAAATCAAAACTTCCAACAATGCATTTGTTGCATAGAATATATTCTGATATTCCATTCTATTCCACAATCATCACCATGATTATTATAATTACTAATGTTGGCTGTGCCCGGTGGAAATGGCCGCCCAGCCCACTGATGGGTCACAACTCATGGTTGCAAAAACCCTGCAGCACGTTTTCTGGCTAATCCACCATGGGTACAAGGTCACCACGGGTCATACGACACCTTAGTGTAAACTAGGAAAAGGTGTCCTTCCCTGAGATGCTTAATCCCATTTGTCAAAAAATTGTCAAAATATGATTTTGTTAGATTAAGACACGTTACTGCCATCTGCCAGAAAACGGTTAAAAAAAAATAAATGTCTTGATGTTAACGTTGTGCAGACAAACTGCTGTTGTGAGTGCCCAGCAACTGTCCGTGTTCGCCTTGGCAGGCAGAGGACCCGGACGGCAATATGGGTTAAGAGGCACGTGTGTTAAATGAGTCAATCGCCTCAGAGGACCTGCATGCCGAAGATTTGCCACATATCTTTTGCTTTCTCCCTTCTCCTGAATTTCCAATTAGGATTGCCAGATAAAATACGCGATGCCCACTTGAATTTGAATTTCAGATAAACGATAAACAATTATTTAATGTTCATTCACTTTTGAGAGAGTGAGCATGAGTGGGGGAGGGGCAGAGAGCAAGGGGGAATGAGGATCCAAAGCGGGCTCTGCACTGACAGCAGCGAGCCCGATTCAGGGCTGGAACTCATGAACCGTGAGATTGTGATGTTCAACAGTTTGAGCCACCCAGGTGCCCCCTAAACAATAAATAATTTTTAGTGTAAGTATTCCTCCACACGATATTTGGGATATACTCATACTAAATATTTTTTAATGTTTTATTTAGTTTTGAGAGACAGAGAGAGAGACAGAGACAGAGTGTGAGCAGGGGAGGGGCAGAGAGAGAGGGAGACAGAATCTAAAGCAGGCTCCAGGCTCTGAGCTGTCAGCACAGAGCCCGATGTGGGGCTCAAACCCATGAACCACGAGATCGTGAACTGAGCCAAAGTGAGATGCTAAACTGACTGAGCCATGGTACTGACCTTATTCTAAAGTGCCAGGCACTGGAATAAGCATTTTAGGTTTTTTTAATGTTTTAAAAGTTTTTTTAAAAATATTTATTTATTTTTGAGAGAGAGACACAGACAGAGAGCAAGCAGGGGAGGATCAGAGAGAGAGAGGGGGGAGGGGGATACAGAATCCCAAGCAGGCTCCAGGCTCTGAGCTGTCAGCACAGAGCCTGATGCGGGGCTTGAACTCACAAAACCGTGATATCATGACCCCAGCCGAAGTCAGACACTCAACCAATTGAGCCACCCCGGCGCCCCTGGAATAAGAATTTTATATGCATCATTTCAATTGAGTCTTACAACAAAACTATAAGACAGGCACATTATCGTCCCATTTTCATATCTAAAGAAACTGAGGCAGAAAGTGGATTTTATGAAATATGCCCAGGGTCACAGTTTGTAAGTGGCAGAGCTGGGCTTGGAACCCAGATCTGTCACAGCAAAAGCAAAATATGCTTTTTGAAGCGAGGTGATGTGTCTGTGGCGTCCCTAAGGGTAGTAAGTCCCGGTGCTGTTTTGCCCTCTTTTCTACCCTTTCCACCAAACTGGAACCTGGTAAGTCCTGCCCTGACCAGAACAGAAGAATCCAGAAATGCCCCCCCCTCACCCTTGGTATTGCACCCACAGGCTTCAAGTCCCGCAATAAATACAACAATCCTTTGGGGATCGCGGGAGCCGTGCCACGGGCAAGCATTCTTTCCCCGACACAAACAACAAAACTCCAAAACGGAAGCAAAGACACCAGTTGCGGCCCCTTTTAGGCTCTTCTCAAAGCCGGCTTGGCTACTCATCTGTATGTAATCTGTTCAATCAGAAACTTGGTAGGAGGTTCACAGATAACACAGCCCTAATTTATTTGCCAAAACACTTGGCCTCCAAAACCTTATTATTATTTATTTACACACCATTGTTAAGATACAATGCCTGTACTTTGTGATGGGAGCATTAGCCACAAACGGATCTGTTAGCGACATTTGAGGACTGGCTGTCACTGTGGATGATTTGTGGTCAGTTCCTTTTCTCCCCCCATCCCCCTATCCATCCCTGTCACCAGAGCAGCTGAGCAGTGAGGCAAAGTGAGGGCAGAGGACACGCAGAGAGGCTCTGTATGACGTGTTAGTTATGTATGATGAGCTCATCTGTATGGTGAGCTGGTTAGCTTTCGGGCAGAGAGAGAAAGCCCCTATTCGTAGCATTTGTTAATTTCTCTGGTGTCAATTTCTCCGGTGTAAATACACCCTTGATGGCCATTTCAAACTACCAGTGGGACCCCGCTGAATGTGAACTTGAGAACACATACTAACAACAGCCCCCCAGAGCCAGCGTGAACCAAGCTGTACAGTGCACCAAAAAGGAGTTGGGGCCCCTGGGTGGCTCAGTAGGTTGAGTGACCGACTCTTGGTTTCGGCTCAGGGCACCATCTAGCAGTTTGCCGGGTTCTCTGTCTCTCCCTCTCTCTCTGCGCCTCCCCTGCTCTGCTTTCTCTCTCAAAGTAAATATACTTTTTTAAAAAAGTAGTTGGGGAGCAATTAAACAAATGACACTTTATCCATACAAGGGGCTACCAGGTGTTTGTTAAAAATGCTCATGCACATCTACAGTCATTTATTTCTAAATTTTCTAATCTTTTGAAATAAGTAGATCCATAGTTATTAACTTGGAAAATATCTGCAATGTGCTATTTTTTTTTACATTTATTTATTTTTGAAAGACAGAGTGAGACAGAGTATGAGTGGAGGAGAGGCAGAGAGCGAAGGAGACACAGAATCCCAAGCAGGCTCCAGGCTCTGAGCTGTCAGCACAGAGTCCAACGCGGAGCTCGAAACCATGAACCGTGAGATCATACCCTGAGCCGAAGTCTGACGCTTAACCAACGGAAGCACCAAGGCAACCCTGCAAGGTGCTATTATTAAGAGTTTTTAAAGTCATCAAACAATATTAATATGATCCCACTGTAATTTTTAAAAAGGTGTGTTCTCTCACAAACATAGAAAAATCACTTAAGCATATACACCAAAATATTAATGGTAGTTATCTGTGGGTAGTTGAATTATGGACAGATTTGACTTTCTTCTTTTTCAAAAAAAATTTTTTAATGTTTATTTTATTTTGTGAGAGGCAGAGCATGAGCAGGAGAGGATCAGAGAGAGAGGGAGACACAGAATCTGAAGCAGGCTCCAGGCTCTGAGCTGTCAGCACAGAGCCCGATGCGGGGCTCGAACTTGGGAACGGCGAGATCATGCCCTGAGCCGAAGTCGGACGCTTAACCAACTGAGCCACCGAAGTGCCCCTGATTTTCTTCTTTTTGATATATCCATGTCACAATTTTTTCTACCACAGGCACATATTGCTTCTATATTTCATATATATATTTCTATTCTTAATTTTTGAAGCAGGAACCTGCATACCTTGTTATCTCATGGGTTGTGTGCTGTTCCTTCATCCCCATCTCCCAGGTAGAAGCAGCGGGACCAGGACGGGGCAGGACAGCAGCCAGAAGCCAGGCACGCCGGGAGCACGACCCCTCCATGGGTCTTACTCTACTTTCCCATGTGCCACTCAGGGAAGAGGGGTCACTTGTCCAATATTCCAGAACAAATGAGCAACAGTGCCCTGGCCATGGAGTTCTCAAGGCCGGCTCTTCGGGCCAGGTCTCCCTACAGCAGCTGCCTCACGGATGCAGGTTATCCTAGCTCGGTACCTTTACAAGTGAGAAATGACACGGGCAGATTGAGTTTGGGGGATCTGAGTTCTAGGTGGGTAGACTTGCGTTCTGCAAGCTGAATCATGCCGCCCACATCATTTCTGACCAGCATCCTCTGAAATACAGATCTCATGCCTCTAGTGGGTTTGCTAGGCTAACTGGGGACACGAGGGCCTGTCAATTACACCATGATTTAAACAGACTTGTAAGCCCACCCCTGGTGTAATCGAAGGGCAAGAGTGTTTGCCAGTTGGCCGAAAAAACAAGCCATCATAACTAATACTGTTTCCACGGGAAGCGTGCCCCAGGTTTCCAACTGACTTACATACTAACGTCTGAGACATGACATGATTCATTTGTAAATTGGGGGTGGCTGATTGGGGACCAGGTGGTCTGATCTCAACAGATCAGAGCCTTATGCCTCTCATATGGAAATCTCTTTACAGATGTGCTATTGTGATCAATGAATAAGTTTAAAGCATTTGGGAAATGTTAATTATTGATCCTGGCTTGCCTGGCCATAGCAGGGTCTACAAAGTGTCACACAACTTCAGCCTGGTCTATGCATCATGCCGACTGTCTTTTTCCCTGGCTGGCTACTTTCAAACCGTCTGGTCACAGCTCTTGTTTATTCGCAGAGAGCCCAGATAAAGTCAGAGACCAAATGTAATTACTCAGAACACATATATAAAGGATGAAAATGCAGGGCGCCTGGGTGGCTCACTTGGTCAAGCGTCTGACTCTTGATTTTGTGTCAGGTCGTGATGTCACAGTTCACGAGATGGAGCCCCATGCGCTGTTGGCACGGAGCCGGCTTGGGATTGTCTCTCTCTCTCGCTCTCTCTCTCTGCCCGTCCCCTGCTCACACTCCCTCTGTCTCTTTCAGAATAAATAAATAAACTTCAAAAAAGGAAAAAGAATGAAAATGCATTTAAAGAGAAATCCATCCTCCTCTTTCCCAATCAGCAGAAGCGACTCGGGTGTTACTATAGTTTCCCTGTCGTAATCCACCTTCTGCTATGCCGCATCTTACACCTGATTAATGTTGTGCCCCCGTTCCCAGCTTTCCACTTTCTTCCTTCAAAGCACTCTAAAAGCCATTTTTTTTTTAAAGCTGTTTCCCCAGGAATAATAACAGACCACTAACTGCTTTGTTTCGGTAGGGAAGGGCTGTTATTTTAATTTACACTTCAAATCTGTGCCTTTAGATATGAAAGCTCTGTAACTCAAAAGAATATGTCATCTATTTCACGCCTCTCGCTGAGCATGCTTCCGCTCTCGGTAAATGATGGCCACGTTCTATGAGAGATTCCATAGCATCTGTTTCTGGACCGAAGAGGAGAGTGTGAGGACCCACGCTAAGTCTGTGTGTACCCCACAGTACAAAGCTATACAGTACGAGACCAAGACTTTGAAGCTAGGAATCAGAAGGCCCAGGTTCGAGTCCTGCCTCTGTAACTTCCTAGCTTTGTTTTTATAACAAGTCCCTTGCCTTCTTTGAAGATCGATCTCCTCATCCAGAAAATCAGAGTTCTTCTAACTCTGTGGAATCTCACTGAGGTGAGGAGGAAGGATAGGAACCAGCATGTCCTGCATAAGCGAGGCTATCCATCAAGGGGCTCATCTTCCCACCTGAGGGCAGTCTGTCCGCTGCGGTCTCGCAGGAGCAGTCATCAAAAGAAGCAGCTGAGAAAGTGCAGGCAGTTCTTTCCTGACGGGAGCGAGCCCAGAGGTAAAGTACAAAACAGAGGAAATGACTTCTGGTAGTTTCTGAACTGGGTCAGGGATGGGTGGAAAGCGTTTATATTGTCATTATTCTTGTTTCGGGTTGTGCTGGAACAGAATTTAATCTATGGATTGTTTCCAGGTCTTTGAGGGGATGACTTTGCCATAATTCAGTTTTAACTGTCTCCCTCCCAGAGCATGTGATATTCCTTAAGAGACAACAGTCACGCACAGAGATGCCCTAAAAGGGTTCGCTGAATAAATGACTCAGTAGCACACTTCCAGCAAAATAAAGGGAAAAAAACTGATCTTAACAGAAAATAAATTAGCATACAAGTTAACAAGTCGCTTGAAACGCTTTCTGGAATGAGGTCCAAAATAAGATGAATAACATTGATGAGATGAATTCCTTCCCGACGGTTTTTGGATTCATAAAGTACAATGTCCTTAAATTAATATTATACTGCTTGTGAGTTCTGAAAACCCAAGGCCGGACTTTCCACCATTAATCCCCACCACAGATGTTTCAGTGAAAGCAGGGCCCATATTTTAAGTCGAGATCCTTCTGTGCAGAGTTAGTCGTTTACAGAAGGAATTCAGCAGAGTGACTAGAAACTTGGAATATTCTAGAATTAGTTCTTCCAAGTGACTCTTGGGCTAATTGTACGACCTCTCTGAGCCACGGATTCATCATCTTGAAAAGGAGAATAATAATGAAGCCGACTCATGGAGCTGTTATAAGAGTCAGCCCGAGGAAAGGCATTAAAAGTACAGAGCCGGGAACGTGGTGAACCCTTAGGTTCTTGTTGCTGCTGCTGCTGCTGCGAATAAGAATAATAAATAACGACGGCAAAACAAAAATATATCAAATATTTAGGTCCCTTTAGGTATTTATCTGCAACCTCTGAGGTATATGGAATCCTCAAACTCTGAGAAAGAATAAAAGCATATACCTCTGATATGCACAATTCGGACATTATTTGTAAAATACACGAGCTAATAGATATTCTGCTGAACCATACTCCTTTCCAGTCAGTTGCCCATTCTAAACAGTCTTCTTTCAATTGAGCTGTGTGCTAAGAACGACTGATATTTGATCTCATGGCTTCATATCATGAATAGGTATTATTTACTAGGCTTGTCAGATTTAGCAAATAAAAATAATACAAGATGCCCCATTAAATCTGAATCTCAGGTAAACAAAAAACTTTTTAGGGCCACTGGGTGCCAAATATTGCATGGGATGGACTTAGACACAGAGTTATTCATTGTCTATCTGAAATTCACATTTACCCGAGCACTGTGTCTTTTATCCAACAGCTTTACTTTTACACAACAACTTTTACTTTACAACTTTTGAAATACATTAATTTGATGACATTTTCTAAAGCAGATCTATTTAGCAGTCACTACCACTAATTTCTAACACGAAGTCAACTAATTATATTTTTTAAATGTTATAGTATTGACCCCTTGTTTTAAGAAATTGTAACAAAATCTCTCTAAAGGCCAGTTATATAGTTTTTTACTAGCGTTAGGCACGATTGCATCAAAAAACCTTCGGCCACTCCCAGGGAATCCACAGTTAAGCGTAAACTCGGAGTAGGCCACTTTGAAATGAATCTCATGTCGGAAACCAGAGCTCAGGGCCATCCCGTTGACGAAGGTTTCTGCCGGTTCACAAAGGTCATATTTACCTGTGGCTAGTGGCATTTCCTTGTTCCTAGATAAGATACAACAAAGGGAAGTGTTCGGTTCCAGGTGAGTGGGAAAGGGTGTAAGAAACGGGAAGATAACAGTGTTTGGTTCAGGTGGGAATGTAGCAAGCAAAGAGTTCACTCGGCTACACAATGAAGAGTCAGGCAGCTGGCTGTAATGCAATTATCATCACCCACTAAAATCCTGGTCCTTTTTCTCTGGGATTTATATGTAGAAAATCCTGGCTGCACAAACAGCAAAACTTTCCTTTTCCAGATGGGGGTGGCTGCAGGGAGGTTGGTATTTATATTTAATGTTTACACAAACTTAAAGAGGTTTGGTAGCGTGTCCTGGCCGTGTCCTCGGCGGTGTCTCCTGTTAGGAATCTGGAAGGGAGGAGTTAAAATAATCACGAAGTCCCCAATGCACTCCTGCTCATGACTGAAAATTAGACACGCGATAGCTTTGCAGCAGTTTTTTAAATTATCTTTTAAACAACTTTGGTGATGAATAATTGACGTACAAAAAGCTGTACATATTTAATGTGCACAATTTGGTGAGTTTAATATGTGGCTGGTTTTGTTTGGTTGGTTGGCTTTTTTGTTTCTTTGTTGTCTTTTTTAAAATTTACATCCAAGTGACTGAGCCTAGAGCGCAACACTGATTTCGGGAGTAGATGCCTTAATGCCCCTCACCCATTTAGCCCCTCCCCCCTCCCCCACCCCTCCAGTGACCCTCTGTTTGTTCTCCATATTTAAGAGTCTCTTAGGTTTTCTCCCCCGCCCTGTTTTTATATCTGTTTTGTATCTTAAAGTCCTCATATGAGTGAAGTCATATGATATTTGTCTTTCTCTGACTGACTGATTTCGCTCAGCAGAATACTCTCCGTGGAGCTCACTTTGTAAACGTGGTTCTACAGATCTCTCCAAAGCCAGACGCCAGTCTGAATAAATCCGAATAAAATCATGTATTTAAAAAATTTTAACCTCCCAATGTCCTTCCCACTTTTTCGGAGGGGGGTTGTTCGGAGAACAGGAAGATGAGGTAGGTAGGCAAATACTAATAAAAGTCTTCAAGCATCTTATCTGAATAGGCCTTATTTTTTTTAATTTTTAAAAAATGTTTTTATCTATTTCTGAGAGAGAGAGAAAGAGAGAGAGCGAGCGTGAGCAGGGAAGGGTCAGAGAGAGAGGGAGATACGGGATCAGAAGCAGGCTCCAGGCTCTGAGCTAGCTGTCAGCACAGAGCCCGACACGGGGCTCGAACCCACGAACCGTGAGATCATGACCAGAGCCGAAGTCGGACGCTTAATCGACTGAGCCACCCAGGTGCCCCAGGCCTTATTTTTTTCTGCACATCACTTCTGAAAATCCCAAAGTGTGTTTTTTGATGCAATTGTGAGGAATCTTAATGTATCATTAACTGTGGTAACTCATTTACCAAACGTTGGGCTTTGAAATATCCACTTCCTTATCCTTGCTCTGCACAACTGTCCTTAATTCTTGTCACGTTCCCTTGAGACATGAAGCCATGGTGTCCCTTGGCTTGGAAATATCCCACCAATACACGCCCATGAGAAGCAATGTGTGTATGCTTGGGCAAGAACCGGGTCTGGAGCCCAAAACCTAGATTTCGGTCCTGGCTCTGCGACTTATGGGCTCTGTAACCACGGACAGGTCCCTTATTCTCTTTCACCCCAAAGAGCCTTCTCTGCAAAATGGACGGCTCCAATCCAGTGAGAAAATGCATGTGGAACTGATTTGTAAATGGTAAGGCAGTATGAAAATGCTATTGATTATTATTATTATAGGTCTCCAAATGGAATTTCCACCTTGTGCTAACAGGGTGGGAACAGGGCAGAGGTGGCCTTTGAAGGGGCTTCTGGTGGTTTGTGGAAGGCCATGGTCTGGAATGTTAAGCATCATTCTGGCTTTAAGGCTGAAGGACTGACCCTGCAACCCCTATTTACATGCATCCCCTCAATGACTTTTCATGAGGCTAAACGAGAAAGTCCACTTCTTTTTGCACAGAGCTCCTTCCTGAGGAGCTGAACCTCCCCCTTTTCTGACAAAAGATGCACTGAGCGTAAAACTGGTTCAAAAAGCTGGACATCACCACACCTAGGAAAGGAGTTTTCCCCGCTTTAAACAATACAGTTATAGGCAAAGTTGAGCACACAGTAGGCAGTATTATGTGTAAGGTACAATGAAACATTATCTAATGCTGAAAGGTAAAAGACACCCATGATAAGAACACAGTGCATATTTGGGGCATTATTAGATTAGTTCTGAATATAATTTGGAGCCAGAAATACTATTTTTACAAGCACCATTACCAGTGCTGAGGGATGTGAATCATTCGTTGTATCCTCCTAGCTATAGAAAGCAAAGAGGTAATTCCTTTTGCAATCTCAAGAACTAAGGCAGGCATGAGGTTTATAAGCCTCTCCTATTTGGGAACGTGTAGGTACATGAAATCAAACTGAACAAGGCTCCACCAGCCATGGGAGGTATTCACTGAGAACGGATACCACCTTCGAATGCTTCTATCTAGAATCAAGACAAGTCACTGGACTACGATATGTCATGTAACAATTGTCTTGAGTGTGTCTGTGGGCACATGGCAGATATTTGAGTATTATTTGATGTGGCTTCCTAATTTTCATCTCAGAGAGAAGTATAAGAAACTTGAGTACCTGTACTTTAATGTGCTTCTAAAGTATTTGCTACCACTTTCTTCATTGAATGCCTGTTAGATTGTCTCACTGTCTTCCTTTCCCGGGTACTAGCCCTCCCTCTTCAAATCGGGGTGATGGGGTGGCTACTTCATACAGAGTGACAACCCCCCCCCCCCGCCCCGCCGACCACAGGTGACTGGCTGGCCCGGGGGTGGGCAGCTGTTCAAGACTTTGGAATTGAGACAAAGAGAAACTTGTCTCTTGAGTAGCTGGCCCTATAATGTGAATGGCAGTGTCACACAGCCTGGGAAACAGAGAAAGGTTCACGCTGACACGCGGAGAGAGGCAGAGGCAAGAGGGAGGGAAAGAAACGTCCCAACCACGAACCCAGTGTCTGACCCCAAGTCATTCCTGGAGAATGGCCGCATTCTTCCCTGGGTTCCTGGAGAGCCCCAGGGTCTGTATAAACTCTTCCTTTTTGCCCAAACTAGGCAAAGTAGGTCTCCGTGACTTACAGACGAGAGTCCCAACGACTCCACATTCAAACTTCAATCTCAGCATTCTTCACTTTTGAAAGAGGTACACTTGCCCTAAAACAAAGAGTTTGCACCCAGGGAGTCTCCCCCAGGCAGGAATGGTCCTGGCGTACCAGAGCCCCTTGCTTACGTAATGTTTGCTGAACGAATGGAGACAGTGTTCCAAATCACTAGGTATGGGCTTTAGGTGAGATTCAGAAAAGGTTCACTGCCCATGAATTTATGACTATACTTTTTTTTTTTAGTAGGCTTCACGCCCAGTGCAGAGCCCAACGTGGGGCTTGAACTCATGACCCATAGATTAAGACCTGAGATGAGGTCAAGAGTCGGACGCTTAACCGACTGAGCCACTCAGGCGCCCCATGACTATACGTTTTCTAAATCTTATTGGTCAAAAATAAAAGTTTTAAAACAGCTACACTTGACCATCCACCCACAGCTTCCGAAGCTGGTTGAAAGGCAGAACTGCGTAGTAAGTTACATACATGCACCGGAGTCAGATTGATTGCATTTGAATCACAGCTCTGCCCTCAGGCCTCCCTAGGCTTCAGTTTCCCCATCTGTAAAATGGGGATAATAACACTACACATCACAGATATCTGAGGATTGCAGGTGATAATTCCCAAACTCCACACAGCATATTAGTAAGTGCTCACAAAATGTTAGTGATTATTATGATGATTTCAGGGTACCTTTTAAAAGATTTTTTTAATGTCTATTTCTTTTGGAGATGGAGGGAGCAGAGAGAGAGAGAGAGAGAGAGAGAGAGACAGAATCTGAAGTAGGCTCCAAGCTCTGAGCTGTCAGCACAGAGCCCAATGCAAGGCTCCAACTCACTGACAGTGAGATCATGACCTGAGCTGAAGTCAGATGCTTAACCGACTCGGCCCCTCAGGGTACATTTTAAAGAAATAAGAGCAATATGTTCAAATCTCATGTGGCGTACTCCTTTTGGTGAGCTGCTCTTATCATTGACCCAACTCTTCTTCTGACTTCTTCCCACCTACGGCCTGCAGGTCAGCTTGGTGGCAGACTTCTTCCGGGCTACCCACCTTGAGTTCAGTATCTTTGCCTCATGGGGTGACAGTCCTCTGAGGCCTCCCAAACGCCCTCTTCCCTTCCTGCCCCTTCAATCAATTCTTCAGGTTTTAAGTCTGTGATGCAAAAAAAAATGTGATACCAGGGGCACCTGGGTGGTTTAGTCGGTTGGGCGTCCAACTCTTGGTTTTGGTTCAGGTCCTGACCTCACGGTTTGTGGGTTCGAGCCCTGCATCAGGCTCTGTGCTAACAGTGCAGAGACTGCTTGTGATTTTCCCTCTGCTTCTCCCCTGCTTGTGTTCTCTCTCTCTCAAAATAGATATACTTTTTTAAAAAATGTGATACCAGGAGAGCCAACATTACTCAGGATATTTTCCCCCATCACATGATTTTCTGCCATTTTCCAAATCTATTTAAAATGTTCTTGGGGCACCTGGGTGGCTCAGTCGGTCGAGCGTCCGACTTCGGCTCAGGTCATGATCTCACGGTTCATGAGCTCGAGCTCCGCGTCAGGCTCTTGTGCTGAAAGCTCAGAGCCTAGAGCCTGTTTCTGATTCTGTGTCTCCCTCGCTCTCTGACCCTCCCCCACTTCCTCTCTCTCTCTCTCTCTCAAAAAGAAACATTTAAAAAATTTTTTAAAAATAAAATGTTGTAGTGATATCTATTAAAAGATTTATGCGTGAAATGAGATATCTTGAGTTTGCTTCAAAATAATTAGGAAGTGGGATAAGTTAGGGTCGAGATGAAACAACCAAGGTCATGAAAACTGGGTGATTTGTACCAGGGGCCTCACTGTATTAATCCACTTTTCTACGGGTCAGAAATTTTCCATAATAAATAGCTACGCCCCCAAAACATTCTTAGCCTTCCCTCTGACATTTCTCTACCTGAGCTGTATATAACTCTATTTATCCAAAACATAGGTTCTTTTTCTTACATACGGTGCTGCCACAGAAATGACTCCAGAGGAGTGGAATGTCCATACCCTGGACGCACTCGCAGTGAAGACGGTCGAGCACAAATCAGACACTCTCTTTGAAATGATTTCAATCAATGTCATTCCTGTTTTGATACTCATGAATGACACAGGTAAAAAGACCTAGAAGGAACTATCTCTTGACCAAGGACTGTGGCTGATAATTTTCTGTTTACCACCCAAGCAGTAAAACGCATGCTGCTCTGTGATACGGGTGTAAGGGGTTAGCAAATGCCCTTGAGAGACACACGTGCAATGGAAAATAAAAGCCACGTGAAAAACGGTCTCCACCTTGGATCAGGAGGTTTTTTTTGTTGATGCCTTGGAGTCAAAGCAGCAAGTGTATCATAGCAACAGTGATGGGAAAGAGGCCCTTGTTAGTAGCATCCCACCACTGCTGATAACAGCAGGCATCACTTATGTGCCCTTAAATGACCAAAGACCATGTCAGAGCATCAGGAAGTGGCTGGCACTGTCTGATGGGGCCAGTCGTTCCGGAGGAGGGGATAAATTAGAAAGAACATAATTATAAACTGTACTGTGATCCGTGCCTTTACATGACCGCCGGTGCTGGTCATCTGTCCTCAAGGCCCCATGGAATTGGGAACTGGTTTTCACATGCAGCCCTTCTCACACAAAGCCGCAGGCCTTCAGCTGTGCTGCTGGCTGCGAGGGTCCACAGCCGTGTTCTTCTTCTCGCCCCACCCCCCCTCTCGCCCTTGGAACAAGTCCAAGGTGGAAAGCCAGCTGGTAGGGTTAGGGAATCAGGGTCGGGCTCCCCATGGGGATCCGGCCCTGGCCTTGGCCTTGCTAGCTCTGGGTTCTGGCTGAGCTAAAGCAGCCCAGGTGGCTTTAGGAATAAGGAAAAGATCTACTCCGGGAAAAACTGGAGAAATAAATCAAGAGCTCACTAGACTTAATGTGATGGGAAGTGTGGAAGGGAAGGTGTCCTGATGGATTTTCATAGCGAAAACTTCTAAGAACTTTCTAAGTGACGTATGTTTGACTGTTATTTCAGTTAAAGCTGAGAGAATAGAGTTTATTTTCTCCAGCGAGAAGTAAGCTGTAGAGCTCTAAAAAATCAGGACAATGAAGCCTTTCCTTTGAATAAAATTCACTTGTCCTGACTCACTTTTCACAGGAGGGATGAGGACTAACCTTCATAGAGCATTAGATTACACCACTTATCACATTTCATTCTCCTCGTAATGCCTCAACCAGCCACGTAATATTATCTTTCCTAGCCCTGAAAACTGAGGCCTAGAGAGGTTAACTAATTTGCCCAAGGTCATGTATCTACTAAATAGAGGAGGAGGGATTTGAACGTAGTTCTGTGTGCCCTTGAAGCCCCGAGCTTTCCGCAGCAGCGCGTCATTCGCCGTTCAGAGTAACCTAAAATGATTACAGGGAGTTTCTGCAAAGAACGGCTTGTGTGGTCAACAACTAGGTAAACAGCCCTTATCAAATCATTAAATTACATCAAAAAAGATGATCTGTCTGGAGCCCTTGAAGTGCAACAGCTGATTGTGCCTCCTGGGGTGACAATCTTTAGCAAAATGGCCCCCAAATTTATCAGGAGAGGATCTGAAACATCCTTTTGCCGTCGGCGGAAAACAAAACCCGGTCTACACGTATAGCTGCAGCAATATGGTGCATTGTTTTCTGTGACCCTGTGCACGCGCAGGTCAGTGACCCAATTCATAACGAGAGGCCAGCCCTGGGCTGGAACGGGGTGGCCTAGCGGCTCCTGGGTGGGTTCAGCAAAGGACAGATGAACCCCTGGTGACACACAACATGCGTGGCAGTACCCAGAGCAATAGTTTAGGAGCCGCACTTCCATTTTATTCTCTTTGCCCTTCCATAGGGAACATCCCTGCAACACTTCAGGTCAGTGTCCGTCAAGCTCACCGAGACTGCCACTTGGGGCCGGATGATTCTTGGTTTCGGGGGCTGTCCTGTGCACTGTGGGCGTTTTAACAGCACAGCCAGGACGAGCGTGAGGCGAGCGAGGATAGCGAGGCACCTTCCTTGGGCACACAATTTAAGGGGGCACCAAAAATTTGAGGATGCTGATGTTTCCTTTAGTCTCTGGCTCCAAAATGGTTCAGCGCGACACCGAGACTGATTCTCTCGCTGCCCTCTTCAGCAACATCCCCGACACCTCCTGACATCTCCCTCCCTACTAGATGCAAGTAGCATTTCCCACCCTAAACCCCAGGCATGACCACCAAAATTGTCTCCAGATACTTCCAAACATCCCCCGGGAGGCAGGCAGAAACACGCCCCCTCACCTTGAGTATCCATGCTATTGTCATCGAGCCTAGGAACCCCATGCATCTGAAAGGCTAAGTAAGAGGCATAATAATACTGCTGCGGCTCAGGGCAGGACTCTCACCGTCACAGAGACTTGGGATCAAATCTGAGGTTCGAGACTTGGTAGATGTGTGACCTTATGTGCTAAGGTTTCACCATCTGTAAAGTAGAGATGATAATAAAATCTAATTTATGGGGTTGTGACGATTAAACAATGATCCATGTAAATCATTTAAGGAGTGCATGATATACGGGAGGAACTCAAGCACAGTAGCCACTGTTCTTATGGGGAAGGAATCTATGGGTTGGGTCCACCTCTCCCTCCAGTTTCTATGCCACAGTGACAAACCGCTGTCATTTTTCTGAGCAAGGAAAGTTTGGTACTAAAGGGAAAGAAGAGATTGATATTTCCAATCGGCTTAAATCTGCAGGTATACAAGCGCAGGTGATTATTCTTCTTTCAGAAGGAAGTACAGTAAAACCTTGGATTATGAGTAAGTTGTTCTGCAAGTGATCCACAAGACAAGCAAACACATCTAATCTATTTTAACTTGATAAACGACTGATGGCTCACAATACGAGTAGTACGTGCCTCTGAAGGTCACATGATCACAACTGAGCCAATGGTTCTTCTCTCTCTCTTTCTCTCTCTTTCACTGAGAAATTGTGGGTGATTGTCAATGCAGTGTCACATTTCTGCAAAATCCTCAAAAGCAAGTGTCACTGGATAGATCCTTTCTTAAAGTTGCACAAAAAGAAAACGGTTCCATTGAGCCAATAGATAACAGTGATTCCATTAGTGATAGTAAAAGTCGACCTACACCATAACTGTCCTCTCTTGTCTCCCTCACACCAGCCATGAAGGTTTTCAACAGTGTGGAGGTTCCTCAAAAAATTAACAATAGAACTCCCCTGTGACCCAGCAATAGCACTGCTAGGAATTTACCCAAGGGATACAGGAGTGCTGATGCATAGGGGCACGTGTACCCAAATGCTCATAGCAGCACTCTCAACAATAGCCAAAACATGGAAAGAACCTAAGTGTCCATCAACGGACGAATAGATCAAGAAGATGTGGTTTATCTATACGATGGAATACTACATGGCAATGAGAAAGAAGGAAATCTGGCCATGTGTAGCAACGTGGATGGAACTCGAGGGTGTTATGCTGAGCGAAATAAGTCAGGCAGAGAAGGACAGATACCATATGTTTGCACGTATAGGAGGATTAGGAGGAACTTAACAGAGGACCGTGGGGGAGAAGAAGGGGAAAAATAGTGGGGGAGAGGGAGGGAGGCAAACCATGAGAGACTCTTGAATGCTGAGAACAAACTGAGGGCTGATGGGGGGAGGGGAGAGGGGAAGGCGGGTGATGCATGGAGGAGGGCACTTGTGGGGATGAGCACTGGGTGTTATATGGAAACCAACTTGACAATAAACTATTTTAAAAAAGTAAGTACAGGTTAATTTGTTTAGTCATCTTTATTTTTGTATTTCCTTTATTATTTTGTACTATGGTATTGTAAACTTTTAACTTTTTTAATGTTTATTCATTTTTTTTGAGAGAGAGAGAGAGAGAGAGAGAGTGATCAAGTGTGGGAGGGTCAGAGAGAGATGGAGACACAGAAGCCAAAGCAGGGTCCAGGCTCTGAGCTGTCAGCACAGAGCCTGACGTGGGGCTCAAACTTGCGAACTGCGAGATCATGACCTGAGCTGAAGTCAGACACTTAACCAACTGAGCCACCCAGGCACCCCTGTAATCATTTTTATATGAATATTTTTGGGTCGTGGAATGAATCATCTGAGTTTCCATTATTTCTTATGGGGAAGTTCGCTTTGGTATCCAAGTGCTTTGGATTACAAGCATGTTTCCGGAACAAACTGTGCTCACAAACCAAGGTTTTACTGTATTTGTTTTCCAGTGAGACATCTCAGAATGCAAGTGTCAGTGTGTCCCACTGCCAGCTTAGAGCCCTGACAAACCTGACTGCCACGCAGAGGAAATGTTGGTTAAAAGGGCTAAAAAGTTCAACCCACTAATTTGCCCTAACACCATTACCTTAACCAAGAAGCTGGAAAACTTAAAAATACAAAATACAACTAGACTGTTCTATATAGCTTAGGAAACTAATAGGGGTTGATTTGTTTCGTCTGAATGCAGACTAAAGGAAAGTACCCGAAATTCTGAGCCACTCAAACACACTTAGGACCTTGAGTACCCATTTCAAGGAAAATCATATACTGTTGTCTTGCTTTTGGCTTATTTTAGTTATTCTTAAGGTCTTGAATGTGGTAGGCAAAAGATTGCTTTTCTAAGTCCAAAATCATGGTTTCAAAGGTTTTAACGGCTTTCTTGAGCTATAATTCACATCCCATACAACTTGCCCATTTGAAGTGTACAATTCAGGGGGCACCTGGGTGGCTCAGTCGGTTAAGCATCCGGCTTCGGCTCAGGTCATGATCTCTCTCTTGGTTTGTGGGTTCGAGCCCCGTGTCGGGCTCTGTGCTAACAGCTTGGAGCCTGGAGCCTGTTTTGGATTCTGTGTCTCCCTCTCTCTCTCTGTTCCTCCCCCGCTCGTGCTCTGTCTCTCTCTGTCTCAAAAATAAATAAACCTTAAATTTTTAAAAATATTTTCTTTACCCCCCAAGAACAAAGTGTACGTCCCTTAGCCATCATGCCCCTCCACACAATTTCCCCATTCCCCTAACCCCTGGAAAATACGACTCTGCTTTTTGTGTTTATGAATGGGCTTATTTACAGACATTTAACAGAAGTGAAATCCTACAGTATGTACGCTTTTGTGTCTGGCCGCTTTGACTTAGCACAATGTTTATAAGATTCACCCAGGTTACGGCGCATATCAGTACTTCATTCCATTGGAGGGAGCAATAATATTCTACTGTAAGAATATAGCACATTGTGTTCACCCATTCATCCATTGATGGACATCTGAGGCGCTCCCACTTTTTGGCTATTATGAATGATGTTGCTATAAACATCTGAGTACCAGTTTCTGTGTAGACCTACGTTTTCAGCTCCCTTGAGTGTGCACCTTCAGGTGGAATTTCTGGGTTATGCGGTAACACTGTGTTTAACATTTTGAAGGACTGCCAGACTGTTTTCCAGAATGGCTCTGCCATTTCACATTCCCACCAGCAGTGTAAGAGAGGTCCAATTTCACCACATCCTGACCAACACTTGCTCTATCTGACTTTTTGATTATAGCTACTCCAGTGAGTGTGAAGTAATCTCTCATTATGGTTTTGATTTACATTTCCCTTATGACTAAGGATGTTGAGTATCTTTTCATGTGCTTATTGGCCATTTGTATAACTTCTTTGGAGAAGGTCATGGTTTCATTTTGATATGCCACGAGGCATGGGAAACATCACGTGGCAGGTGGGACCACCTGGAATAGAAATAGGAACCCACATCAAGCATATATTAAATGTCCATCAAGCCCTTCCACTATGTTCCTGAATTAACAATTAGCTTAACCTACAGGAAAAAGAAAACCCATTTTTCTAATGGCAGCAAAAACTATTGTATTTGGATGGCCTTCACTAAGAGTTAACAAAAACTAGATAATGGGGAAGGTTTGTTTATCATGAAGGACAACTTCTTCACCTCTAAGCCTCAGAATTCCAGAGCATCCCATTGAGACCCAGATTCTGCCCTGACAGGTCAGAACACTGTACACTTTGCAGTAACAGCAAAAGTGTAACATAAGTGCTCTCTTTATTTCTTTATTTCTCAACTTCATTGAGTGAGTGAATTCCATTGCGCCATTGTGGACCCCACAGAAATGTTTTCTTCCATGTTTGGAAAAACTCCACATATTTCTCTTATCTGAAACTGAACTCCTCAGAATAATATGAACGCACACTCTGCCCATATCAGATCGCCACATCAGGATGCAACAGTTGATTCACTTAGGAGGCTTCGCAGTCACGCAATGAAGGGTCTACGGTTGCTGGAAGAACTCTGGATAACCTGATAAATTCAGACATTTGGAAATACTTGTTCAGCAGTCTGTGACAAATAGGAAAGGCAAAGGAAAACGGGACTCCAAGAGTCATTAATCTAAATTAATTAACCCAGTGACATTGTCATAGAATTTTAGTCCCACTGCAGAACCCACATGAATACAATTCTTCAGGTAGGTGAGCTTTTTTTGTTGTTCAATGTTTATTTACAATGAACTGAAGAGGGTTAATCTAATAGGACACAGGACTGCATTGGATGGCTGAAATGCTTTGTGACCAACATCCATTTGAGGTATCAATTAACTTTTAATTCTTGGAGGGAAACAAAAGCAGCCTTGCACAAAGACTAAATTGGGGGTGGGAGAAGGGGCACAGAGCTCATGGAAACGTAGGCCTACTACCTTTTTGTAGCAGGGAAAGGCCTCCTTATCTAACACAAAGGGGCTGAAGAGTAGGGAGGGAGAAGGGTGAATTGGTGTGTGGCCTGTTAACTCAATGATGTTTCTAAAGCCTGAATGGAAGAGTCAAAGCCACCCAAGTCAAAACAGCGCTAAGTCAACAGCTTGGCCGAGACAGCATGACCTGAATGGAAATGCAAACGGTTCAGTCCAATAACTCCTTTGGGGTGTCACTTGGCCCACCAACTCTTGCCTTCCTGGAACCTTTTCCGCTGCACACGGAATAGCAAATCACCTTACTAGAGCCTGCATCCAAATTCCTGGGCGAACCCAACGCGTGCCAATTCGAATTAATAGAACACAAACACGATGAAGCAGTCATTCAACGTTAAAAGAAAAAAAGAAAAGAACATTTATGGTGCTCAAGGTTTCCCTACAGGGTCCTTTTAAGCCACTAGCCATGTGATTTCGAAAAAGCACCAGCTGTGGTCCTCCAGACATGTCTCACGTCTCACGTTCGACGGGGAAGAAAATTCTTTCCGTGGAGTGCTGTTGTGGACGTGTCCAGCTTCCGACCACCAGACGACACGGGGGCACATAATTAGTTTGTTTTCCAAAGAAGGAGCCACCTCATGCTTTTCTTCAAATTCAATCAAAACATACACGCTCTAAATAGAAACACGTTCATTCGAAACCCCTTTGCACAAGCAGCTGTCTGGGCCAGGCCCGGCCGAAGGGCCTAATTCTATTCATCTCCGCACTCCAGCTAGTAAATGCTTGGCTTTGTTCACTCCCACCAGCAGAGGCAGTCAGCCTCAATTGGGCAAGGGGCCTTAATGATCTGAGGCAGGTGTCCTCAGAGGCTGCCCAGGTGAGGGGGTCACCCTGTGACCATGACTCACTCACTTGTCCTTAGTTTACAAAGCCCTGCCCTGCGCCATTAATTACTGCCATTAGTGTGTTCATCTACACAAGTGAAAGCAGTCTGCTTGGGCCTACTTGGGGCTTTTACTACTATTTAAGAGCTCAGAGGACAACCAAGAGCCACTATTTTCAAAAGGAAGCAGGGAGCGGGGAGCGGGGGCAGGGTGTGGGGGGAGGGTTGAAGCACTCTCTAGAAACTCCACAAAATGAAATCATAATAATATGAAAGAAATAAAAACAGCTGCTGAGGCCTAATAAAGTAGCCCGCCTGAAGCACAAATGCCCATCAGGACAAACAGACTCACGGTCTCAGGTTCCCAAAAGTCAGGAGATACTTGTTCTCCCGTCCTTCATGAGCTGGAACATGTCGATGCAGGAGACAAGCCAAATGGACAGAGGATCATAATCGCCCCTTATGTTTCTTTCATGGTTTTCCTTCTCCAAGCCCTGGCCTGCGTACTGCCTCATCTTACCCCCAACGATGTGGTGAGGTAGGCAAGGTGAGTACCAGCGGCTGCCCGTGACTGGTGAGGAAAGTGAGCTCAGAGGTTAAGGGACGGGTCCGCAGACACCCAACCGATGGGTGGGGGCGCCAGGGCCAGGATTCAGGTATAAAAGCAAGCAGAGCAGAAGCCCCAGCCGCGATCAAGGTTGCAGACGCGGTGTCGAACCAGGGGAGTGGAGCCAGACTCAACCTAGTTTAAGCAGGACAAGCTTTGGCCGAGAGGAAATTGGCTTCTGATGGCCTGGAAGGAAGCTTGATGTCTTTTGTACAAAGGGATCACCACTGGTGTTGGAACCCAATTTGTGATGCTCTGTTCACTCTGGCTGGACAGGACTTCGGCGCTTGTACCACAGACCTCCAGGATCCCGGAGCTTCTCACAAAGGCAGACATTCCACCTAGCAACATTCTCCGAACCCTCTCAAGGCTTGCACAGAAAGAGCCTTCTTCAGAAGGAACCAATGCTCACCTCTCTGCTGGCTTCAGGACCCATTTGGGTGTGCACGACTTTATTATAACCTGCCTTATTCCAGAAAGAATTCCAAGAGGCTGAGTTAGTGTCCAGGCAATCTTGGCCGATGTGGGATCATCTTTCACTATAGTGGCGTCTGCCCAACAGATACTGAAAGGGAACAGATGTCTCTCTGTAGCCTAATGGTTCAGGAATCAGACGGTCTTGGGGTTCAAATCCCAGCTCATCCACTTGCCATCTATGTGGCCTGGGGCCCGTGACTTAAATCTCTCCGAAGCTCAGTTGCCTCATCTATATACTGGGGATAAAATAAGATTAAATTAGATCACGCATAAAGTCCATTCATGCCAGTGCCTGCTATACAACATGTGCTCATTAGGTTTTAGCTGTTAAAATGATCAGCTTTCTTGCTTGGACATTTAAGTTGGTTATTGATGGTTAAGTAGTGAATAGCGACTGACACATGGTAAGTACTATGTTATTGTTACCTGCTATAATAAATATAACCATAATACACAACATAATATACATTAATATTATGTATATAATTAATAATATAGGGTATAATAGCATATTAATGGTAATAATAATCTATCCATAATTATCTATAGACTGTAGTGTACTAATATATAACTGCTCTTATTATTACTATCATCATCGTCATCTCACTCTGCTCCCCTCCTCACATCTTAACTCATCTCTTCCTTTAATTGAGCTGAATTCCCATTCTTGGTTTTGTCTACTAACTCGGCTTCCCTTTCAAGATGCAGACCAGGAAGCACTTCCTCCAGGAAGTTTCCAGAAAGTCCCAAGGATGAGAATGGTGCCTCTCCTCTGTGCCCTCATGACACCCACCACAGCGACGCTCACCACACTGTCTTGCAATCCCTGGTCTCCTGCACCAGACTGTCTGCTCTCCCAGGAGGGGACAGTACCTCTGTCATTCCTCTCCCTTCACACCCGGCAGAGAGTAGGCACGGACACATTTGTTGAAGAAGTGATTCATGACGGCAATCGCAATTATGATCGTGATTGCCAATAACAGGACAGCCCGCCATTTTGTCTGAGAAAAACCACCCAAGGACCCAGAGGTAAAAGTTATCCCCAGTCAGGCCCTGGAAGGGAATAAGGAACATGGGTTTGCTTCCTGACGCTTTAGGATGAATGCCACCTGTCTCCACCTCAGGAAGCGGCTGGGGTTCAACACTGGTGAACCCCAACCTGTCACCCTGGACTAAGGGACAGGGAAACCACACCCAACAGGTCCGCATCACAACAGAGCTATGTACTTAAGCAGTCGGCTGAACTTGGCTAGTCCCACTGACTAGAGTCAGGAGGTTGCCACTCTGAGGGTCAAGTAAGGACAGCTTTAGCACTATCGGCAACCAGCTGCAGGAGTGCCTCATGCGTGCTTTTCTGCCCGCCCCACCAGATACTCCCAGCAAGCGTTTCTTGAGGCCTGCTAATCCACATCTCAGAAACAATCATTTGCCAGGCACCAAGAGCTCTGCTCAGGCCTCATCCTCAAAACTCAGAGAGAGGACAGCTACAATTCTTCCCATCTTACATACGGGGTCACCGACTCAGGTTAAATGACTTGCCTGAAGTCACAGAGCCAGTCAAAGCCAGGTAGGGGTCTCCAATCTGGAGCTGTTGAAGCCAAGAGCCAGCCTTACTGACCCTAAAGCCCTTATTGGTAGCCATGTCACACTACTGCCAGCTAAGTCCCTAAGTGTCAGGCCCTGGAAAGGTGCCTGAGGGAGGCCATAGCTCTTTCTCCCGCAGGAGCTCCTGATCTAGAAGGACACACAGATATGTTCGCAGATAACATGGTGACCGGCTAGAATAGGATTTATAAAATGGGACTGGACCCCAGAGAAGGGACTATGTCGGTGTAACTGGCAGGGATTTGGGGAAATGACACCTTTTGACACAACTAAATCCCAAAAGCTAGCCTTCTTCGTTAGATTTGACAAACCCTATTTATTTTGCTCTCGCTCAACCCCCTTCCCCACTTCATTTCTCTCCCTTCCTTTAGCGTCTGTTGTTTCTGAAAGCAGGCATAACATCCTTAAGCCGCCCATCCCCTCATGCTTCTTACTGGCATTTTCCCTGCCACATTCCACTCATTGTTGGAGAACAGACTTGAAAAAGGGGTGGGGGGTTGGATTAGGTGACTTTCAAGATTCCTACCAACTCTGAGAGCTGATTCTCTGAGCAAAGTGCTCACAGGCACAGGGATCATCAACAGCAGAAATTAGCAAAGATCTGCTCAGCGTAACCATGAACTCACCTTTTCAGAAATTTCAATTCTAGTGTGGTTAACATACAGTGTTATGTGAGTTTCATGTGTGCAATATAGTGATTCATCACTTCCATACATTACTTGCCCACAGCTTCCTCTCGGTTTTTAGACTGTGTACAGTTCTTAACCACTTTCATAATTTAAAATGTTCCTTACAGTCTTATGGGTGGGGCCCTCTTTATTTTCAAATGCAAGCTTGATTTTTTTTTTTTTTTACAAATAGTTTATTGTCAAATTAGTTTCCACATAACACTCAGTGCTCATCCCCAAAGTGCCCTCCTCCATGCCCACCCCCCCCCACATCCATCAGTCCTCAGTTTTTGTCAGCATTCAAGAGTCTCTCATGGTTTGCCTCTCTCCCTTTCCCCCACCATTTCCGCCCTTCTTCTCCCCCTTGTTCCTCCGTCAAGTTCCTCCTAATCCTCCTATACGTGCAAACATATGGTATTTGTCCTTCTCTGCCTGACTTATTTCGCTCAGCATAACACCCTCAAGGTCCATCCATGTTGCTACACATGGCCAGATGTCATTGTTTCTCATTGCCATGTAGTATTCCATGGTATAGATAAACCACATCTTCTTGATCCATTCATCTGTTGATGGACACTTAGGCTCTTTCCATGTTTTAGCTATTGTGGAGAGTGCTGCTATGAACATTGGGGTCCATGTGCCCCTATGCATCAGCATTTCTGTATCCCTTGGGTAAATTCCTAGCAGTGCTATTGCTGGGTCATAAGGGAGTTCTATTGTTAGTTTCCTGAGGAACCTCCACACTGTTTTCCAGAGGGGCTGTACCAATTTACATTCCCACCAACAGTGTAGGAGGGTGCCCGTTTCTCCACATCCTTGCCAGCATCTAGAGTTCTCTGATTTGCTCATTTTAGCCACTCTGACTGGCGTGAGGTGGTATCTCAGTGTGGTTTTGATTTGTATTTCCCTGATGAGGAGGGATGCTGAGCATCGTTTCATGTGTCTGTTGGCCATCTGGATGTCCTCTTTGGTCTGCACTGTCAGTGTCGAGCCCAATGTGGGGCTCGATTCCATGAAGCGTGAGGTCATGACCTGAGCTGAAATCAAGACGATGCTTGACCAACTGAGCCCCCCAGGAGCCCCACCTTTGCAAGCTTGATGGAATCGAGCCCCACATTGGGCTCGACACTGACAGTGCAGACCCTGCTTGGGATTCTCTCTCCTTCTCTTCCTGCTCACATGCTGTCTCTCTCAAAATAAATAAACAGTCTTTTAAAAACGAAGTCCAAAGGTTTAAACAGGGAGTTAGACATTAACCTTTGTGATGAAAGGAGGTGAGTGGGGGGATGGGCTAGATGGGGGATGGGCATTAAGGAGGGCACTGGGATGAGCACTGGGTGTTGTATATAAGTGATGAATCACTGGATTCTGCTCCTAAAGCCAAGACTACACTGTATGTTAACGAACTGAAGTTTAAATACAAATTTGAAAAGAAAAAAAAACAACGAAAAGAAATCAACCCTTGAGTTCAAAGCTTATGTTAAGTGCAACAACATGCCCTTACTCTTGTCTGACCTTCAGGTTTCTACTGTAGTCCTGCAATCAGAGGCCATTTAAAACGGAGACCCAGAGGTGAGAGTCTTTTCATTCCTGTCCAGGCCTCCTATACACAACAAGTTAATAACAGAAATGTTGGCAACTAGATAATTATCTAAATCCCGTAATAGGATTAAAGATATTCCAGCCAGGTCAACCCCTAGAAACCTCTTTGGCCATTTCCATGGGTTGCTCTTTCCTTTAAAACAGCTCCATCCCCACAAGGAGCAGAAGAGAGAGAGAAAGATAAATTGGACCTTGCTAAAATTAAAATCCTTTGTGCTCCAAAGGATACCATCAAGAAAGTGATGACAGACCACAGAACGGGAGACAATATTTACAAATCATATATCCGATAAGGACCTAGTATCCAGGATATATAAAGAATTCTTATAGGGGCACCTGGGTGGCTTAGTCGGTTAAGCGTCCGGCTTTCGCTTGGGTCATGATCTCGCGGTTCGTGAGTTCGAGCCCCGCGTCGGGCTCTGTGCTGGCTGCCAGCTCGGAGCCTGTAGCCTGTTTCAGAGTCTGTGACTCCCTCTCTCTCTGACCCTCCCCTGCTCACGCTGTGTGTCTCTTTCTCTCCTAGAAATAAATAAAACATTAAAAAAAAATTAAAAAAAAAAAGAATTCTTATAACTCAGTAATAAAAATAAAGGGAAAAAATGGTAGAAAAGTGGACCAAAAATCTAATTAGACATTTTTCCAAAGAAGATAAATGGCCAGTAAGCACATGAATATGTTCAACATCATGAGGAAAATACCAATCAAGGGACTCCTGACCGGCTCAGTGGGAAGAGCACGCCACTCTTCATCTCGGGGTCATGAGTTTGAGTCCCACATTGGGTGTAGAGATTGCTTAAGTAAATAAGGCTTAAAGAAAAGGAAAATACAAGTGAAAATCACAGTGACATACTATTTCACACAAATTACGAAGGTGATAATAAAAAAGGTAGTAGTAATGTGTTGGGGAGAATGTGGAGAAATGAGGACCGTCATACGTTTCTGGTGGGACCATGAAATGGTGCTGCCACTCTGGAAAACAGGTTGGCAGTCCCTCCAAAAGTTAAACATAGAGTTAACAGAGTTACCATAGGACCCAGAAATTCCACTGCTAAGTAGATACTCAACATCGATGACAACATACGTCCACACAAAAACTTCTGCATGAATGTTCATAGCAGCACTCTTCGTGATAGCCCCGAACGTGGAAACAACCCAAATGTCCGTCGACTGATAAACAGATAAAGAAAATGTAATATATCCATGCAACGGAATAGTAATCTGCCAAATAAAAGAACAAAGTATTGATGCATGCTATCACATAGATGAACCTTGAAAAGATTATTACAAGTGATCCCACTTATATGATATTTAAAATATTTATTCGGGTAACGGCGAAGAAACAAAGTTGATTAGTGGTTGCCTACGGTGGGGATTGGACAGTAACTGCTAAGGAGTACCGAGTTTATTTTGGGATTGGTGAAAATATTCTGGAAACAGAATGAAGATTGCACAACTTTGTGGGTATACCGAAAACTGCTGAATTCTCCACTTTAAATGAGTAAACTTTATGGTGCGTGACTCACGTCTCAATTTTTTAAATGTGGAAAAGTAGCACCATACCCAAGAGCCAGAGGTGTGGGGGGCAAATCTGGACCAGTCATACTGACTATCTCTCCATGTGACAGAAAGACTCACATTCAGGTGTGTTAGCAACAGTCCCTTCCGAGATCTAATTACTGGGAGCTGAATTAGATCCCTCCACCATCTGGCTGGAACCTTCCAAACTGTCCAGCTACATGCCCCAAGTCCTCTCCGGATTCCCTGGCCTTCAAACACCCTGGACTGTTTTTCTTCTTCTTCTTCTTTTTTTTTTTTTTTTTAACTTTTTTTTAATGTTTTATTTATTTCTGAGAGAGAGAGAGACAGTGTGAGCAGGGGAGGGTCAGAGAGAGAGGGAGACACAGAATCTGAAGCAGGCTCCAGGCTCTGAGCCAGCTGTCAGCACACAGCCCCACGCAGGACTCAAACCCACAAACCGTGAGACCATGACCTCCGCTGAAGTCGGACACTTAACCGACTGAGCCACCCAGGCGCCCCTGGGCTGTTTTTCTTCTGTGAAACTCCATTTCCCCCTCTTTGACTTTACCCATGCTATGTCCTCCTTTCAAACTAACAAGATCCAATTTATCGTTTATGTGTCGCCAGGTGCAAAGTCTCTCCTATGAAGCAGTGCTTTGGTACATAAAAAAAAAAAAAAAAAAAGACTCAATAAGAGTTTGTTGAGTGATTGCACAAATGAATGGCCTCAGTTATTCATCCCGCGAGGTGGAGCTGAAGGAATAACATTGCCCATAGTTAGTGTAATCCCTTGCTTAATTTCCCTGGGAGTTGCTTAAGCCGTGCCATGGATAAGGGAGCAGGCCCGGGGTGCTGGATGGGAGCTCCAATTCATATCTGAGTTTCTCATAGAAACAATGGAATAGCGTGGCCATTCTCAGCCTTATATCCACGGGGACACAAGATAGAGGATACAGAGCTGGCTCCCAGAAGCTTAACTGAGATTATGCAAATTCCCACCTCATTCTCTCCCAACCAGGCAAAGCATTTCAGGATGCAAGCAAATGAGAGTAACGTCTTCATAAGGATGACGTTAAATTAGGTCCAATTTACTAAAACAGGCAATCATTCACAAACTCCAGACCCTTATGTATTAGTAAGAACAAACTCCTTGCAATCCTCGCTGATGGTGACACACCAGGGTACAGCCACACTGCAGGTGAGACTAAAATACATAAATAAAGTGTGTGTAAAACAGAAGTTTAACAGATCGCGCGGACTCCATAAAAGTGTTTTTAATCTAGGATCGAGTCTATCACAGAGCTCTCTCTCATCCTGCCTTACAAGGTTTCCTCGTTTGCTGCAACAAACCAAGAGGGGCAAGTGAGGTTCAAGAGGGCTTCTCTGGGGAATTTCGCCCAGAAGCACTTGAGAAGATTTGGTAGAAGGATGACCAACTGGGAATATTTTTAAAAATTTGACCCAAAGAGAATTGTTTTTCTGCTTTTTCCCTCTAAATGTTACATTTCCTGTTAGCAGGAATAAGTATTAACCAAACATGTTATTTGTCTTTTTTGCTGCCTTCAAAGCCTGTGAAACAGTGTTCTACAAGTCAGCCCCCTCCCTTAAAAATGCACACACCAACCCCTATTTGCACAGAATCTGTCATCCTTTGATTCTCGGAGACGTGTCGTTTCACAAGATTGAAAAACCTCAAAGCTCTGGCTTGATGGCGGCCAAAGTTAAATGTGCACCAGCCTAAGTTTTGATCCCAGATCCACAACATGAAAAGTATTTCTACACTGATCTTACAATGAAAGATCGCAACCATCATTAGAGCCCTGCTTTCTTCCCTTTTATCATCAGTTAAGACTTGAATATTAGATGAACATGAAATAATAGGACTAATTCTTGTAAAAACAAACACAGCTAGGACTCACTCCTCTAAATGTTGACATTAGCTCTTACATCCAACAAAAGTCCTACCAGCCTCATCGCTAACGATCAACCTTTGACCAATAGACCCTCAAGGCACTAAAGTATGAGATAAAAACCTATGTGTAGGGGGCACCTGGGTGGCACAGCAGGATAAGCTTCGGACTCTTGGTTTCATAGCTCATGAGATTGAGCCCCATGTCGGGCTCTGCACTGCCAGCACAGAGCCTGCTTGGGATTCTCTCTCCCTCCCTCTCTGTCCCTCCCCCACTTGCTTTCTAATTTCTCTCTCTCAAAAATAAATAAGCATTAAAATAACACTATGCATCCTAGTTTCCTTATATTTACAGAATGCAAAATAATGCTTTCTGTACATATTATATACTCTTAGGCAATATATAAAGTTAAATGCGTGAGACTTAAAAAGCTGGCATATTGTTCAAAAACAAATTTCTCCTTTGTAAGTATTGTGGCGTCTGATTGCTCTGACTTCTCTCTTACTCTTACTGTGCTTGGAAACTAGCTACGGAAGTTACCCCTCATAATCTCCCTCTTATAAGTCAGAAGAAAGATCACCTTGGATTTCTTACATTTTCCTGCTATTCTCTATGTTGTTTTTCCTCACTTGAACTTGACCCAATATATTTTCTAAGCCTTCTTCAATTATTTCCCCTCCACTCTTCCTTGTTATAAAATACAGCATTTCTGTGATTCTTAAGAAAGTTCCTAATGTCAGTTTCTTCAGCTGACTGCCTAAAATGGATGTTTGTGAATATTTGTGAACACTCACCTGTACCCCTTCATCTTGTAGGCATGCTTTAGAACCTAGTTTAAGGGGTTTCAAATTGTTTGCATATTTTCAGGTATTAACTGTGTGGAAGATAGTTTTTCTAACTCCCTTTCCTTCAAATGGTGGGGAAAGGGTGAATGGAGGATGGGAATGGCTATATTTGCTTAAAAGAAGTCAGGCAAGCTCATCATGTCAGCGTGACATAGATCCATGAGGTCTGGATCTATGAAGTGCCTCAAATTACTTTGTAAAGAGGACAACTTCGAAAAAGCGAAGAATACATTTTATCGGGAATCTTCCCCCTGGTGTCCTAGACCTTAATATGACTTGGATTTCTCTCTGGCCATTTATTAACAATCCAATAAGTAGTGATTGAGGGCTTCCTATGTGAAATCCCCCACTGTGGGGGACACAGAGCTGCGTAAAACGTGGGCCCCTAAAAAATTGGGTGTAAGGAATAGATAATAGAGAGGATTAAATGAGTTTATCTATACAAATAGAATGATTCCTGGCACTAGCCAAGGGTTATATACATGTGGTTATATATGTATATTTTTTTAAGTATAGATAAAAATAACTCTAAGACAAGGCAAAATTTGCTAAAGTGGGACACCCTGCCAATGGAGAATTGGAAGAGGTTAATTCTGGCTGGCTCCTTTCTGCGAAGCATTGTGGAGATTTTAGCATTTAAGTGGAGCTTTAATGTGTGGGCAGGTTTTCCTTGGAAGGGTGCAGAAGCAGGGATTCACTGGTGACAGGTGACAGTGCAATTCAAACTGAGCTGGGAGGTAAAAGAGCCTGAGATACTGGAGCCCCGGTCCCTCCAGCCCCTGACCCAGCCCCTTAACCCAGGAGCTGCACCTGGGCTGTTGTAGTTCTTCGGTTCCATCCAAGTGTCCCTTTGAACTGCGGGTTCCGCTGTTAAAATCAAGTCTGAAAACTACTGGATGGTGATGCCTGGGTGGTTCAGTCAGTTAAGTGTCCGATCATGATCCCACGGTTTACAAGTTCGAACCCCGCGTCGGGCTCTGTGCTGACAGCTCAGAGCCTGGAGCCTGCTTCGGATCCTGTGTCTCCCTCTCTCTGTGACCCTCCCCCACTCATGCTCTGTCTCTCTGTCTCTCTCTCAAAAATAAATAAACATTAAAGATTGTTTTAAAAATTAAAGAAAACTATCTTAAAGGGAGGGCCCTTCCAGCACTAACCTTCAATGAATGACACGCTATGAAAAGAAAGACTGTTTTACCAAGCACCTCAGCAGAAGAAGCAAGCCTGGGAAACTAATGTTTACTGAGCATTTACTACGTACCACGGGTATCGCACATATTATTATCTAATCCAGACGGCAAACCTGTTCAGGTACATACTAGTATTATCTTTACTTTATAGGCAAGAAAACTAAGATTAGAGCACTTAAATAACTTTCCCAAAGGCATGCAGCTCACAACCTGGTGGAGAAAGGATTTGAACTCAGGAAGCATATCGCCAAAGGGCAAATTCCTATTTGCTACCCCACACCACCCTAAGCACGTCAGAGCTCATGCATTCAGAGGAAGGCTGGCAGCATGCACACCTATGCCGACCATATTGTCGCGGACATTCGTGGAACAAACACTTATTTTAGCATCATCTCTAGAACTGGAAGCACTTTCTTCTGAAGGTCCTCAATTTTGGCAAATCCTTCCCATCAGAGTTGGTAGTTTTGGAAAACCAGCGCAAAGTGACTGGGAGTCAGGTTTTGTGAAAACGTACGTGATCAAACCAGGCGATGCCAAGGCGGTCACCGGGACAGTGTGAATAAGATGGAGCGAGGCAGGGGCGTCTGGGGGGCTCAGTCGGTTAAGCGTCCGACTTGAGCTCAGGTCACCATCTCATGGTTTGTGGGTTCGAGCCCAGCACTGACAACTCAGAGCCTGGAGCTTGCTTCGGATTCTGTGTCTCCTTCTCTCTCTCTGTGCCCCTACCCTGCTCTCTCTCGCGCGCTCTCTCTCTCTCTCTCAAAAATAAATAAACATTAAAAAGTTAAAAAAGAAAAAAAGACAGAATGAGGCGGGGTGATGACTTTCAAAGACAAAACTCTGGGCTGTGTAAAATCTAGTGCAGTTTTTGGTTTTTAAAAAAGTCTCAGCGCTCTGCCATGGGGGAATGCACCCACATCTCTGCTCTGCACACACACAGTCAAGTCCCTTCATCTCTCTGAATGGAGACAATAAAACCCAAGGCAGAGAGCTGTTTTAAGGACAAGAAAAGAAAAAAAAAATGTAGAAAGCAGTTAGTACCATTCCCGAACCTAGAAGGCTACTCCAAACAGGGCAGCTAATATTGCTCTGAACCATTTATTAGACATTCTCCGCTGATTTGGGGCTTTGAGACGGTTTGTAGATTTGAGATGGTTTGTAGTTCCAACCAGATATGTTTTGGAGTTTGTCCCCTGAGTGCCACAGCTGCGTAGTTTAGCCCCATACGGCGTGGCGCATTCAAGCATGGAGAGTAAGAGGCCGGAGCGTTTGAAAAAGAGGGCTCCCCGAAAACATTTATTGAAAATGCAATGCATCCCCACAGTATTTAACTCATTCAGGCTGCTAATAAACACTCCTCTAGTATCTCAGAAAGCGTGGTTGAGAGAGAAATTTTCTGACCGCAATAATTGCATGTCTTTCATGGCGATTGTCTTTCAGAACAACTACAAAGTTTCTGTGTGGGGGAAGAAAGCAGGTGAACCGGGAAAGAAATGTAAAGCTTTGTGCCTACAGCTTGTTTTCCGTGACATGGGAGGTCTGCTTTTGAAAGCAAGCAAAGTGTTCATTTATTAAGAAAACCCAGTTCTTTGGGCTCCCGCTAAGTGTTTGGGGGCTCAGCAATTATCCAAAACTCAGATTACCGATTCAAACCTCCCTCCCACCTCCTCCCCCGCCTCCCTGAAAAACAGGAAATCTCACTGTGCCCGCATGAGGCCTTCGTCCCTGCAACCTTGCTGCACGTTGGGCCGAGCATTATGTGAAACAAGTCACAAAAGAGAAACACTGAAGGCAGGTGCATGAAGAAGACGCCGTGCCCCTTGGAGAGGGCCTTAGGTAAGTAGCAACAAGAGCTGTACATGCCAATCAAAGACGGCCAAGGGTCAAGCTCCCCTTTGTGCGCAAACAAAGACTAATTGCATGTTCATAGCTGTAGAGTCTGCGGGCACTAATTCGAGAGAGGAACTATAAAAACCTTGGACTCCCGCCTCCCCACGGCCGCCGCGGCAAGGCGGAGGGCTGGAGGGGCCCAGTGGCTGTCAACCAGCTGGGCCTCTCCCTGCCTTCGCCACAGCGTCCGGAGGCTCCCACGTGGCTGCCATTTCAGAAACGAAAATAAGCCATTTTGTGGAAACTGAAAGGCTAGCCGTGTGTACATAACGCCGAGCCAAAGAGCAGCAATGGAAAAGGCTCCGAGCCACTTAGCTTGCTTGGAAGCACAATGCCCAGTATGGTTGGCCCTGCTTTTTCACTGCATCGACCAAATTAGCTGGCTCTTTTGACATCTTGTAGACATGACTGGTCAGTGCAAGTTGCCCTTTTCTTACATTCAGAAACAAAGGTCCGTGGAGGTGGTTTGGTCTTGTAAGGAACCATTCTGAATCGAGTGACTATTGTGGCCGAGCCACCGGAGCGGCCGGCTTTTGAATTTATTATGAATAGTAGCTTGTGTGCGCAGAACGAGACCTCGTTTCCCAAACGCTCTCAATCATTCGTTCTCTGAACACGGTTGCTACCCCTGCTACACACAAGGCGCTGTGCTCGGCTCTACGGAGGGAAGAGACACGCCAGCCAAATAGGCGTCCTGCTCATTCAGGACCAGATTGTGTCCATTCCACGGCCGAAGAAACTCAGAACCCTCTGGCCTCTGCTTGGTGCTTGGTCCACTGCACCCCAGTGTCTTTCCACAGGTGTGTGTGAGGAGCCCTCCCGCAAGGGCAGGGAGCGTGCTAGAATATAGGGGTCTTCAAGCCCGTACCCTTTCCTGATTCAAAACAGAAGAAATCTCTTTTGCCGAACTCCCATAAGGAAGCACATAAAAATAAAGGGAGCTGCTCCAGGTAGACTGGGGGTGGGGACCCTGGCACGGTGGCTCCCAAGCCCTTTCCACTGACAAGTTATGTGACAAATATTGAACAAATCGCTTAGTCTCCGGGCCTTAAGTTCCCCATCAGCAAAAGGAGGGAGTTGGATTCAAGTCAAGTCCGTGAGTCCTAAACTTGGCGGATCATCACAGATGGGACTGAGATGCAGTCCTCATTCTTAAGATTCTCAAAGTCCGAGTGTGTAAAGAGATTAGCACAATGGAAGTGGTAGATGCTGTGACAGGGGGAGGCGTGTGAGGGGAACAGCAGGGAGAGACGCACACGCACCGGTATGGTCAGGTCACACAGGCCACATCAGCAAGTACTCAGGAAGAAGCTGCTCACCATGGCCAAGAGGTAGAACTTTATCCTGTATGCAGATCGAAGGGTTTTAGGCAAGAGAACAGGATCTAATCGAGATTTAGAAAAGATTCTTCTGTCCACTGGGTGGTGAATGGGCTGGAAGGAGTCAGAGTAAGGGAGACCAGCAAACACAGAGATGCCATTAGGCCAGGGGACGCCTGGGTGGCTCAGTCGGTTGAGCGTCTGACTTCGGCTCAGGTCACGATCTCACGGTTTGTGGGTTCGAGCCTTGCGTCGGGCTCTGTGTTGACAGCTAGCTCAGAGCCTGGAGCCTGTCTTCTGATTCTGTGTCTCCCTCTCTCTCTGCCCCTCCCCCACTCATGCTTTGTCTGTCTGTCTCTCAAAAATAAAGATTTTAAAAAAATTTTTAAATAAAATTTTAAAAAAAGAAGATGCCTTTAGACCACAGGAGAGACAATCGGGAGCATCGTTAGTTGACCACAATATACCCTGAACAGCGCAGGCGTATGGAAGTGCTTATTAAATGAAATAGATATGCCAGGCACTGTTCTAAGCACTATATGATGGTCTTGCTTAATTCTTATAACAATTCTACAAGGTATGTATCATTATTATCATAACCCTTATTTTCCGGTTGAAGAAACTGAGGCACAGAGAAGCTAAGAAATTTGTCCAAATGACACGGTAAGAAATTAGTACAGGTAGGATTTGAGCTCAGGCACTCTGACTCCAAAAGCCATGTTCTTAACCACTCTAGTCGGCTGACTCGCTCATAAATTCTGGGCAATTCACACGGGAAGGAGGGAGGGAGGAAAGAACACTGGACGAAGGGGTTGATGGGTAGGAAGGAAACAGGACAGGTAAGGTTTCTCAGCAGCTGGATGTGGAGGGTGATGGAGAGTAAAGAGTTGAGGATGACCCCAGTTTTCTTGCTCACGTAGCTGGGTACCTGATGGGAGAGTGTGTGCAGCCATTTTCTCTCTGAGGTAAAAGCCAAGACTCAGTGCTATCATCCAGAGGCCTAGGAACATGAAGGCAGGGCAGTGAGGGTGTGAAAGGTGCCGCCAAAGGCCAGGTGAGCGAATGCTGGGCAGCAAGAGATGACGTCACCAATATTACAATACTTATTCTGGTGTCCAGTGTCAGGCTTTTGAAGATGAGCTCAGTTAAGAATTGTGGTAGAAACACATACAGGGCAGGGACCAGAGAGAAAGCATCATGTTAAATGCTACTTCCTTAAAGCTCTACCAACAGTTTCCTCTCCCTTGCCAAGGCACTACACAAATGTTCTAGCAAGTTCCCCGGTGGTGCTCACCTAAGTAACTAGGGTGCAAGTAATGGGGAACCAGGGTAAAAGCTGTTCGTGAGTCCAGAGCAAATACCAGTGCACACCACCTGGCTTGGGAAGTCAGCTTCCCTACCGCCCCCAGTCATCACACCCGAGGATAACTATGGACGCTGATCTATAGGCGGGACCAGGGTTTGGTGCAGACCAAGTCCGACTTTTAAGCCTGGTTCTTAAAGTTTAGCCAGCATCAGAACGCTCTGGGGGGCTGGCTAAAATAGAGTGCTCAGCCCCTCCCAGGAGTTCTGAGTCAATAGATTTGGAGTGGGCGGCGTTTCTAACCCGTTCCTAGGTGATGCTGAAGGTCCTGGACCACTCTTCGAGAACCACTGACTAGAGCAGTTATTAAATTTTTTGGTCTCAAGGCTCCTTCCCATTCTTTTCTTAAAAAATGTTTTTATTTTTATTTCTGAGAGAGAGAGCATGAGCAGGGGAGGGTCAGAGAGAGAGAGGGAGATACAGAATCTGAAACAGGCTCCAGGCTCTGAGCTAGCTGTCAGCACAGAGCCCGACGCGGGGCTTGAACCCACGAACTGCGAGATCATGACCTGAGCCGAAATCAGTCGCTTAACCGACTGAGCCACCCAGGCGTCCCTGCTCCTTCCCATTCTTAACAATTATTGACAATTTCAAGGAGGTTTTTTGTTTGTGTGGGTTATATGTCTATGGGTACTATATTAGAAATTAAAATGGAAAATTTAAATATATTTATTAATGTACCTAAAATAACAATAAACATATTATATGTTAACACATTTTATGAAAAATGACGATTTTAAAAAGCAAAAAAGTGAGTGAGAAAAGTGGCTTTCTTTTACATTTTTGTAAATCTCTTTCTTAAAGTTTTTTTAGTTTACTTATTTAGAATATGAGAGTACAAGCAGGACAGGGGCAGAGAGCGAGGGAGAGAGAATCCCAAGGGAGAGAATCCCAAGCAGGCTCCTGATGCGGAGCCTAGAACCCACAAACTGGAGAACATGACCTGAGCCAAGGGCAAATACTTAACCGACTGAGCCCCCCAGGCCCCCCTTTGTAAATTTCTTCAAGACCTGGCTTAATAGAAAACCGCTGGATTCTCTTATCTGCTTCTCTTTGTTCTGAAACTTATTTACTTTTCCAGCTTTATTGAGATATAACTGACTTAGCGTTATGTAAACTGAAGGTATACGTTGGGATGATTTGATATGCATGAATGTTGTGAAGAGTACCACAATAAGGCTAGTTAACACCTCCATCATCTCACGTAAGTTCCTCTGTGTGTATGCGTGTGTGGCCATAACATGTCAGATCGACTCCGACAGCAACTTGCAAGTATATAATACAGTATTGTGAGCTATACATGGAATACCTAGAACTTACTCATGTAGCTGGGAGCATGATCTTCTCTCCCCATTTCCCTCACCTCACAGCCCTTAGCAACCACCGTTTTACTCTCTGTTTCTATGTGTTCGCCTTTTTTTAGGTTCTACATGTAACTGAAATCATACAGCATTTATCTTTCTCCATCTGGCTTATTTCATTTAGCATAATGCCCTCCAGCTTCATCCAAGCTGTCAAAAATGACAGGATTTCCTTCTTTTTTATGACTAAATAATATTATATGTGATTTATATGTATCATATATATTCTTCACCCATTCATCCGTTGATGGACATTTAGCGAGGTGATATCTCACTATGGTTCTGATTTGCATTCCCCTGATCATTAGTTGTGTTGAGCGCCTTTTCACGTATCTGTTAGCCATCTGTATATCTTCTTTGGGAAAATGTCTATTCAAGTTCTCCGCAGTTTTAAAATCGAATTATTTCAGGGGGATGGTTTTTGAGTTGTGTGAGTTACTCATATATTTTGCATATTAACCCCTTATCAGATAAATGATTTGCAAATATTTTCCGCCATCTTGTAGGTTGCTTTTGCATTTTTTTATTGTTTCTGTTGCTGTACAGAGTTTTTTATTTCAGCTTGATGTGGTTGTCCTTATTTATTTTTGCTTTTGTTGCTTGCACTTTTGGCATTACAGCCAAAAAATTATTGCCAAGACCAATGTCAAGGGGCTTTTTCCCTATATTTCCTTCTAGGAGTTTTATGTTTGGGTCTCACATTTACATCTTTAATCCATTTTGAGTTCATTTTTGTGAGTGGTGTAAGACAGGGGTCCAGTTTCATTCTTTTGCATGTGAATATCCAGTTTTCCCAGTATCATTTATTGAAGAGATTATCCTTTCCACATCGAGTATTCTTGGCATCCTTGGCAAACGTTAGTTGGCCATAAACACATGGGTTTATTTCTAGGCTCTCTATTCTGTTCCATTCACCTGTATGTCTGTTTTTATGCCAGTACCATACTGTTTTTTACTACGATAGCTGTGTGATATAGTTTAAAGTCAGGAAATGTTATTCCTCCAGCTTTGTTCTTCTTTCTCAAGATTGCTTTGGCTGTTCAGGATCTTTTGTGGTCCTGCACAAATTTTAGGATTGTTTGTTTCTCATGGCTGTGAAAAATGCCATTGGAATTTAGATAAAGACTGCATTGTATCTATAGATAGCTTTGGGTAGTATGGGCATTTTAACAATATTAATTCTTCCAGTCTGTGAACATGCAGTGTACTTCCATTTTATTTGTGTCTCCTTCAATTTCTTTCATCAATATCTAGTAATTTTTAGTGTACAGATCTTTCAACTCCTTGGTTAAATTTTTTCCTGATTAAAAAATAAAACAAGGGGCGCCTGGGTGGCTTAGTCGGTTAAGCGTCCGACTTTCACTTGGGTCATGATCTCGCGGTTCGTGGGTTCAAGCCCCGCGTCGAGCTCTGTGCTGACTGCCAGCTCAGAGCCTGGAGCCTGTTTCAGAGTCTGTGACTCCCTCTCTCTCTGACCCTCCCCTGCTCACACTGTCTCTCTCTCTCTCTCTCCTAGAAATAAATAAAACGTTTAAAAAATTTTTTAAAAAAATAAAATAAAAAATAAAAAATAAAACAAACGAGGGGCACCTGGGTGGCTCAGTCACTTAAGCATCTGACTTTGGCTCAAGTCATGATCTCACGGTTCGTGAGCTTGAGCCCCATATTGGGCTCAGTGTTGATAGTGCAGAGCCTGCTTGGGATTCTCTCTTCCCCTCTCTCTCTCTCTGCCCCACCCCCACTAACACTCTATCTCAAAATAAGTAAAACTTAAAACATACACTAAAAACAAAATAAAACAAACAAATAAAGAAAAAAAGGACAAGGGGTGCCTGGGTGGCTCAGTCAGTTGAGCTTACGACTTCAGCTCAGGTCATGATCTTGCAGTTTGCGGGTTCAAGCAGAGCATCGGGCTCTGTGCTGACAGCTCAGAGCTTGGAGCCTGCTTCGGATTCTGTGTCTCCCTCTCTCTCTTCCCCTCCCCGGCTCGTGCTCTGTCTCTGTCTCTCAAAAATAAATAAATGTTTTAAAAAAAATTTTTTAAAAAGAAAAGACGAACCAGAAACAAGACTCTTAACTATAGAGAACAAACTGATGGTTACCAGAGGGGAAGTTGGGAATGGAATAGGTGAAGGGGATTAAGAACACACCTACCATAATGAGCACTAAGTAATGTACAGAATTGTTGAATCACCATGTTGTACACCTGAAACTAATTTAACACTGTTAACTATACTGGAATTAAGAATTAATTAATTAATTAAAAATAAAGGTCAAGTAAAATATTTTAAAATTTATTTCTAAGTACTTTAGGGGCCTCTAATGACTCAGCGGGTTAAGCATCTGACTCTTGACTTCAGCTCAGGTCATGATCTCACGGTTCATGAGTTCGAGCCCTGCATCAGGCTCCACACTGACAGTGTGGTGCTTGGTTGATGGTGTGGAACCTGCTTGGGATTTTCTTTCTCTCCCTCTCTCTCCCTGCTCCCTTCCCCCCCAAAAAATAAATAAACTTAAATAAATAGATAAATAAATTTAGTCCGAAGCATTTTGTTATATTTGATGCTATTATAAATGGATTGTTTTCTTTACTTCTTTCTCAAATAGTTCATTGTTACCATATCTACTTCCGATTTCAATCTGGGGAAATATGTTGTTATTACTGATGTATATGAAAGAAATCTGGTCTCACACAAATATATGTTTTTGGAAGAGAGCAGCATTTTACTTACCTTTGGAGACAACTCTCTATATTCTTCTTTGATACTAAACCGAGACTCGGCAAGTGATAGTTTCTTGAAGGTCATCTGCAATGTAGAGTTCGAAATCGTATCAGCAAACTTTACGTACTCTGTAATACCGAAGTCCACTGATCTAGCTTATATTTTGCATTGATCTTTGGCCCATGCATGATGTCATAATATCATACATTGACCATTTCAAAAATACTGATTTCCAAGTTGGGAAGATCTTCCAAATACTTATACTTTTGGTTATACAATATTCCAAAAAAAAAAAAAATCACATTTGTTAATATCACCAGTAGCATCAGAAAACTCTCTCACTCCGGGGAGCCTGTCAAGCTCACAGCGGTGGGCACAAATTTTCCAAAAATTCTAATTTTGCTTAAAAGCTCAAATTTCATCCCTGGCCTCCAATACTGTCAGCTGGTTTTCCTTGTACTGACACATTTACTTTGTTCATTTTTGAGAAAATATCTGCCAAATACCCAAATCTAAATAACCATAGTCTCTTTCACCAGTGGTCCTGTTAAGCAAAAGAAAAAAAAAAAAAAAAAGCTCTTCCATGGGAGAAAAAGCAGCTAATTCAGCGTGCAATTCAAACAATTCCATGAGTGCTTTTCCTCAGTGTGCAGATGTGATCTCTGCATCCAAGTACTCAAGAGTCGAAATTTAATAAAATGAATATTTTATATATATATATATTTTTTTTACTGCTTCATCAAGGACATTCTTAAAACTGGATTCCCGCCCCTACCCCCCGGGAGCGGTGGCAAAGTGTACAATGACTGCTAGCAGAGTGTAGGGCCACTGCCTTGATCCACGCTAACATGTCAGAAGCTTTATCCACTGTTGCTTGCGCACCTTCAATGCAAATGTCAACACAGTGAGGAATGCAGGTGATGTCTTAGCATTAGCATAAAAATAGTTTTGGCCTCGCAAACCCCCTTGAAGGGTCTCGGGACCCTGAGTCCATCGGCTATGTTGGCAGAACATCCGGGCAGGTGCATCCTGCCTCCAAAGTGCTGTTTCATTCGCTCGCTCACTCGGAAACGTACATGAAATATCTGCTGTGTTCCAGGGCCCCCCACACCGTAGTTACGTTTTCTACCAGTACAGTCTGCTCTCCAGATCAAGTTGAGAGGCTAGAACGAAAGCAGAACTCTTCCTCCACACTTTTGGGGTGGGGGGCCACTTAGGTGATCCCAAGTCTGGTATTTCCCAGTGCAGCCTTCTCTGTCCAGACCCAATACAGTCTCACACTATTTTGCACTGGCTCAAAGATTCCATGCCATTCACCCAGGTTATACTGTGTGAGCATTAACAAGTCAGCCTACGAGGACAACCGCCCCTAAACGCATCCACAATATTACAGACTTGATGAATTCTAGGAAGGGGGGTACGGTTAGCCATACCCCTAACATTTCCCTCTGCCTTACTTTAGTCTATGTACTTTGTATATATGTTATGTATTTTATAAATACGTGTATACATACTTTATATATGACCTACATACTTGTATATTCTTTATATGTTATATAGACTATATATGGATAATCGATATACTTTGAATCATCAAAAAATGGGAATATTTCTATAGCAGTTACTGATGTCAGTTACCCTACAGTATTTTTTTTCTTAAGTAGTTTATTGTCGAGTTGGTTTCCATATAACACCCAGTGCTCATCCCCACAAGTGCCCTCCTCCATGCCCGTCACCCCCCTTCCCCTCTCCCCCACTCCCATCAACCCTCAGTCTGTTCTCAGTGTTTAAGAGACTCTCACCCTACAGTATTTTTTTAAGTCAATTTATTTATTTTGAGAGAGAGAGAGCAAGCAGGGGAGGGGCAGAGAGAGGAAGAGAGAGGATCCCAAGCAGGCTCCGCACTGTCAGCACGGAGCCTGACGTGGGGCTCCAGGCCACGAACCGTGAGATCATGACCGGAGCTGAAACAAAGAGTCAGATGCTTAACACTTAACGCCACTCACATGCCCCAGTTACCATACAGTATTAACATGTTTCTTTCAAAATTATGCATATTAAAGTAAATAAGTAAGCAATTAAATGAATAAAAAATTAAAATAGTGCAGAGGAAGTACTTTAGAAGTGTAAAATAAAATACATATGTCTCAGGCACTAATCTAAGGACAAAGGTCAGTTTAATCTCACTTTTCTGAGGCATATTTGGCATAAAAACTTCATGTCTGTTGGGGCATCTGGCTGGCCCAGTCATAGATGTCTTTTAATGATGGCTTACTGCAAGTGAGAATATATCAGAAAATAAAAATCTAGACATGGATTTTTCAGTTAGTGTGGTACAAGGCTTAAAACCTATCATAGAAGAAGCCACAGCCAGTCTTTATTATAAGAAACACAGCTCCAGGGGTGCCTGGGTGGCTCGGTCCGTTAAGCGTCTGACTTCGGCTCAGGTCATGATCTCGCAGTTCGTGGGTTCGAGCCCCGTGTTGGGTTCTGTGCTGGCAGCTCAGGGCCTGGAGCCTGTTTCAGATTGTGTGTGTGTGTGTGTGTCTCTCTCTCTGCCCCTCCCCCATTCATGCTCTGTCTCTCTCTGTCTCAAAAATAAATAAACTATGAAGGAAAGAAAGAAAGAAAGAAAGAAAGAAAGAAAGAAAGAAAGAAAGAAAGAAAGAAAGAAAAAGAAAAAAACACAGCTCCAAATACCAGTCTTCTAGTGTCTTGATGACAGGCTTTCTATGTTTGCTTCCATTCTAACATTTTTTCTCTCGTTAGATTTTCCCCTTCCATCCTCCTTGCCTCCCTCTGCATCTGACGAAGCTGCACAAAGTTCATCCAACTAGTTATTTTTACGCTTATGGTGAATTATACTACTTTCAGCAAAGGGTTGGATTTTTTTCTATTAGTGCAAATGTGAAGTACCTCTCGCGCCTTGTACATATTCTTATCATTGAGACCCAATGTCTCATTCAAATAAGAAGGAAACATTTAAGCACAAATCCCGGAAATTCTATTCTCTGGGGCAATGCCCCACGGTCTGTTTGTTCCTAAGCGGGATAAATGCTGGAAGTCGCAAGGTATCATCCAAAGTTTATTTATTCATTGTCTGCTTGTTTCCCACACAAATATATTCTGTGTTTAAAATGTATAAAGCCGAGCCAGGCCTTCTCACGCTGTTTGCAGTAAAATATGGCTTACCACGTCTCTCGGAGGAACCACTGACAAATAGGCCCTTGTTGTTCAACTTTCACTCGGCTGAGGGTAATGATTCAGTGGTTCAGAAGGTTAATTCCTAGAGATAGTGTTGTCTTTGGCTTGAACAGATGTTGGTAGTGCTTTAATGTGGTTATCAAACTAGGCTGCCCTTCATTCTTGGCTCTCGGGAGCCTAGGGCCATTGTTCCGCAAGGCATTCCAGCCCCCTTCTATGGAGATCCAACGGAGCCGAACATACCACAGCATTACTCCTCTGGGGTCACTGTGGATATTGACAATATACGGCCCAGAACTGATCATGACAGACTTGATCTTTAAAAGATCTGTAAATATTTGTAAGTGCATAAAGATTTAGAATGTCTTTTGATGCTCCGATTCGATAATCTGTAAAACGACTCATTCATTAAATGCTCAAATCCCTCAACAGCTCTATGGACTGGCCTCTCAATGGTTTACTACATACTCGGATATCTTTTTTTGTCCGTATCCATCTCCAAAATGGAATGACTGCCCATGTAACCAGGATGGTTAGGCTCACCAAATGGAATCAACATTGGGCAAGAGTCCAAATACCGAGCAAGTTCAATGTTGCTGGTGCTCATATGTGAATGATAAAATCCGCTGTCACTAGCTGAGTGGAAGAGAGATACACCTCGCCTAGGAGATCGATTTCCACCAAGGCACGGATTCCTATTTTTCTGGCATATTGTTGTCAACGCACTGCCATCGAAATGGTGGCATCCCAATAGCACAGTGCTGTTTCAAAATCAAATTTGCGGTGGTTGACAACTTATTATGTGTCTAAGCACTGCACAAAAAGAAATACAAGAATTCCCTGCTCTGGTGGAATTTCATCTTGTTGGGGAGCCTCGAGTTACGTCCATGAAACAGTTCAAGAGCAATCAGTAGCAGGAGGAAAATGACTTGGTGTGATAACAATTGGTGTGGTTCAGGACAACACATGCCAGGAAGGAAAGTGAGGGCCATAGTAATTGATATTGATGTTCAAATACAGCTTCACTGAGGTCTTACTCTGAGCCAACACTGAGCTATGCACCAAGGATCCAAAGGTGAGTAAGACAGAGTCCAGTTCTTAAGGAGCTCAGAGTCCAGTGGAGGAGACAGACCTGTAAACAGATTATCTCAGTGTGACAGATAAGGGTAAAAATTCTGAGGGAGCCCAAAGTGAGTAGGACTAACTGAGGTGGGGAGTTAGGGGAACAGTCACAGAGAAGCACGCATCATGCGGGGCTTTGAAAGATAAGAAGGAGTTCTTTGGGATGATGGGGGAAGGGGATGCCAAGCAGACGGGCTCAGCAGTACGAAGCGTCCTGGCTTACTTAGGAAATGAGAGACTCTGAGTAACCGGAAGTCGTTATCTTTAATTTTAACAGATAAGGTGAATGAGGTTCAGAGAGGTGCGCTCCTTTGTCCTAAGGTCGCACAGCTGGGGAACGATAAAACAAGGACTCAAGCCCGCACCCACCCTCCTCCTCTCGGTGCTCAGTCAGCAAACTTGCTTCATAAAGAGTCGGAAACAAGTGCAAGTCACTTCAGGGGATCCAGAAAACCCTGGTACGATATGAGCTGGTAATAAATTCACTTCTACATAAGATATGAACACTCTGCAAAACCCCACAGCAAGGGGATCTACTTAAGATACGGCATGCTTACAGGGCGCCTGGGGGGCTCAGCCGGTTAAGAGCCAACCCTGGCTCAGGTCATGATCTCACAGCTCGTGAGTTCGAGCCCTGTGTTGGGCTGTGTGCTGACAGCTCGGAGCCTGGAGACTGCTTCGGACCCTGTGTCTTCCTTTCTGTCCCTCCCCTGCTCACACTCTGTCTCTCTCTCTCTCTCTCTTTCTCAAAAATAAAATAAACACTAATTTTTAAAATTTTGGCATATTTAATTGCAGAAATGTTCATTTTCAACATTTGCACCATCATTTTGGATATCTTTGGTTATGGTCAAAGGAAAAGATACTATAAACCTGGAAAAGAGAAGGAAATGGGAAGAAGTGAATCATTAACAACTTTATTTAAACTATAAGGACCTACAGAACACCCTCTCAGAACAGGGACCTCGACAAAGCAATCTGTCAGGCAAGTCTCATCCATTCTCCGAACCTCGGTTTCCTCATTTGTAAATCAAGTAAGCTAAACTTACTGGAAACACACAAAATACATATTTTAATTCAACATATGACATAAAACTGAGAAGAAACATTAAATAAGAGGATAACCTTCTCTTATTTAAAGGGATAAGGGCAGAAAAGGCCCTAGTTTTCGCACCTTGAAAGTCGAGGGACTGGTCAGAAGGCTCCCTGGGAAGTCACGCCATTCTGAACACTCTAGGCTTCTACAGTTTTAGTTATGTTTGGTTCTCACGAGGGCACTGCCGTCCCCTAGGGGACACTGACCAGAAAAACTGGAGGGCACTTTCGATTGTTACAGATTGTTGCAGTGACCGAGTGGGTCACTATTGGCATTAGTAGTTGGAGACCAGGAAGCCAGACACAACCTCAAAGGACAGAGAATTGCCCCGCATCACACATGACCTTTTTCACCCCTGAATTTATTAAGGAATCATTCATAAATAAAAACTATATATATATGAAATGCACAAACGTGGTGATTTGATATATGTATACATTGTGAAATGATGACCGCAATGAAGTTAATTCACATATCCATCACCTTAAGTAGTTAACTTTTTTTTTATCAGAACACTTAAAATCTACTCTCAGCACATTTCAAGTACACAATTTCAAGTATACAGTCACCAGGCTGTATAGTACATTTCCAGAACTTATTCATGTTACAACTGAAAGTTTGTACCCCTTGACCAACCTCTCCCGATTTCCCCCGCCCTCAGCCTGTGGTAACCGTGACTGTATTCTGTTCCTACGAGCTTGGCTTTTTTTTAGATTCCACAGATAAGTGAGATTATACCATATTTGTCTTTGTCTGCCTTATTTCACTTAGTGTAACGCGCTCTGCTTCATCTTGCCCCAAACGGCAAGATGTCCTTTTTTATGGCTGAATAATAATCCACTGTATAATCTTCTTTATCCATTCAACCACTGATGGACACTTAAGTTGTTTCTGTGTCTTGGCTATTGTCAATAATGCTGCAATGAACATGGGGGTGCAGGTGGCATTTCAAGGTACTGATTTCATTTCCTTTACATATATAATCAGTCGTGTGACTGCTGGATCACGTGGTGGCTCCATTTCCCCTTTTTAAGGAACCTCCATACTGTTTCCCATAGTGGCAGTTCCAATTTAAATTCCCACCAACAGCATAGGAGGGCTCCCTTTCCTCCACACCCTTGCCAACCCCAGTCGTCTCTGGTCTTTGACAATAGCCATTTTAACAGGTGTGAGGTGCTATCTCACTGTGGTTTTGATTTGCATTTCTCCTGACGATGAGTGATGCTGAACATCTATTCATGTGTCTGCTGGCCATTTTTATATCGTCTTTGGAAAATGTTCATTTAGGTTCTTGGCCCATTTTCCAACCGGATTGTCTTTTTGCTATTGAGTTGTATGAGTTCCTTATGTATTTTAGAATGTAACCTGTTATCAAGTATATCATTAACCTCTTATCTGATATATCATTGACAAATATTTCCTCCCATTCTGTGAGTTGCCTTTTGATGCTGTTGTTTCCTTGGCTCTGCAGAAGCGTTTTAATTTGAGGTCCTCACCCTGGTTTATTTTTGCTTATGTTACCTGTGACTTTGGTGTCATATCCAAAAAATCATTGTCGGGACCAGTATCAAGGGGCTTTTCCCTTGTATTTTCTTCCAGGAGTTTTGTGCCTTCCAGTCTTAGATTTAAGCCGTTAATCCATTCTGGGTTAATTTTTGTGCGTGGATATCCAGTTTTCCCAACACGATTCACTAAAGAAACTATCCTTTCCCCACTGGTCTCACACATGACTTTGGACAGTCCCAAGAAGTCTTCATGTAGAGAGAAACCCTTTTTATAACTATTGGAATACTGAACCTAACTCCACTTTGCATGTACACTGGTTTTAACATACATTGCGTTTTCCAGGAAGGCAATGGCACACGTATCCAGGAAAAGTTGCACCGTACTTTGTTTAGTACTTCACGAAAAGCTGCCCAGCACTTCAAAACATCACTAACTATGACCACACCAGCTCTGCAGGCAGATCTGCTACCTTCAAACTGAGTCTACGTATAGGTGCGGGCATCCAACGACTTCATTACATCTGGTAGTTGCATGGGGGCCATTGTGTACGGAGAAACATTTTATAAAATTACTTTCCTTCTATATTCCCTTTATATTTACAATTAGAGTATTTTATTTCTTTATATTTAATTATGAGCGTAAGTACATTATCAAAATGAGTCTCCAAATGTGCTGTGCATCTAGACCACGTGGGGTCTTATTAAAATACGGAATCTGATTTGGTAAGCCTAAGATTGGCCTCAAATTCTGCATTTCTAACAAGCTCCCAGGAGATGCACACGATGCTGGTCCATGGACCAAACTTTGAGTAGTAAAGGGTATCTTATCAATGCATTTATTTTCAGGATAGTAAAGGGGTCATTACAAAATAGGGGTTTTATCCAGGGGACATGGGGTCTGATGTGCTTCAGGACCACTGCATTGGGCAGAAACTCAGAGATCTGAAAACACTTGAGGAAATGGGCTGAATGATATCATTTCTCCATATATGGTCTCATTAATCCTGAGAGCAATGCTATGACACAGGAATTATCATTCTCTCATTTCCAGATAAAGAAACTGAGGCTCAGAGTGTAAGATGTCAAAGTAACAGGAAGGTAAAATGAAAAGCCCATGGGTGCCTGGGTGGCTCAGTTGCTTGAGCATCCCACTCAATTTTGGCTCAGGTCAGGATCTCATGGCTCGTGGGATAGAGCCCGAGGCATCAGGATCTGTGCTGACAGCCTCGCCTTCTGTTGCATTCGGCAGGTAGGAATTCCTGAATTCCCTCCTCTGCCTACCTGCTGGGCGCTGGACTGGGCTGCCCTCTCTTTGCCTTTGCCGTAGGTAGAGAAGGCTGCTCAGTCTACTGGTGTTAGAAGTCCCCATTGCATCCCCCTGTCCCCCCACCCCCATAATGCAGGAAAGACTTATTTCAGAGGAGAAAATGGAGGCCTAGGAAGCTTATCCCACTTGCCCAGCTCAGAACTGGCCAAGCAGAGAACGCACCCCCCACTTTTACATTACACCCACCCACCCTGGGTCTTAGGGCAGAAACAGAAGCTAGGGCCGTGCTTTGAGACAAAAATCCCCTTCCTAAAACCTGCTTGTTTCTCCTTTGCTGATTTTCCAAAGGGGCTGGAAGAGACTTTTGAACGGTGTCTACCTAATGTCTGAACAACCTCTTAATGGGTTTAAAAAAAAACACACAAACAAGAGCTCCATGATTAGGTTTCTACAAAGTCAAACACCTGTTGTAATTGTTTGGGTTCTTTGTCGTTATTCCCATAGAATTAACTGAGGGGCTGTTGGCACGGTTTAGATTGAACCATGGCTTTTGTGATTCTGTGCCCACGATTCCAAATCAAAAAGGACATTAAGGATAAGAGATTTTGACAAAAGGGCTTTCTGAGTTCAGTGAAATTAAGTGTCTCTCAGTTCCTGAGAATGGATGGGACATAAAGTGGCGGAGAAGCTGCCCACTGCACAATTCCCGGGGGGACACCGGACCCATTGCATTCATTGTTCCATCGGGGTGCAAGTCATGTACAATACATGGAAAGGGCGTCCCTCGGAGTTGTGCCACGTGATAGTCTTCGGGAAGCTTCAAAAAGCCTGTCCCCCCCGGGCAGGATAAGATCCCTATTTTGTGAAGCCTAGAGGCTATCGAACCGAGGGTGGCCGTCTTTATAAAGGATGACAATTTATAAATAAATTATAAGGTACAGGCACATGTTCACCAAAAGGTGTACCATAGCATTCATAGTATATCTTCCAGAGTATATAGCTCAAGCGAATAACGAAGGTGCAGTACACTTTCAAAGTGGAATGCTACACAATAATAAAAAAGAACAAGGTATCGATAGATGCCACAATCAGGAGGGGCCCCACGGACATCCCTTGGAGTAAAAGAAGCCAGAAACTAAGAGGATGCGCCGTATGATTTCATTTGGAAACAGCAAAACCAGCTCAACCTCTTAGTTTTTTGATCTGAGTGCTGCTCACCCAGATATGTTGTTTATAAAAACGCGTTGAGCTGTACCCTTAGGATGTTACTGGGGCCTCTATGGGCCTGTGAGCACATACATGTCTATACATGAGTGTGTTTGCATGAACATGTATGTGCATATGTATGTGGTCAAATGTGTTGTGTTTGGCCATAAATGTTTTGGTGCCTGTACCTGTGTATGCGTGTGCATTTCTGTTCCGGTGAGCGTGTGGATAGAACTGTTGTATGCGTGTTTCTGCGTTTTCGCAAAACATTAGTATCACCGCCCCTGTGTCCGTGCTCACATATGGGTGAGCGCATGCATGTAGACATTCATGTGCTACGAGCGCATAAGCAGGCTTTCTGCACACCTGCCTGAACGAGGCAGCGTATCTGTACATCTATATGTGTCCCTGTGTGTCTACGTGTTTGTGGGTCTGTGCCTTCGCATAAATGCTTGTGTGCACTGTGGTTGCGTGTTTCTATGTACGCGTATGCGGGTGCATGTTTGTGCACCTGTGGCCTGAGTTCATAGGCACCTGCACACACCTATGCGTGCGTGGGGGCTCATGTGTATAACTGTGCATATGCACGCGTTTGTGCGGATTTTCTTGCTTGGTGTATCTGACCACACAGATCCGTGCCCCATGCTGTGAGACATCTGTACACAGACCTGTGTGTGTGTGTAGAAAAATCTGCGTAGATATTTACATATGTCTGGACGTACGTATAAAAACAGCCAGCTGCATGAGAGTCTCCAGCTTGGGCTGGCGCGTCATCGCACCACATTGCTGTAGACGACACCCACTCGTTTCTTGAAGAGTTTTCACTCCTGGCACACTGTCGCTCCTTCCGACACCACCCCTTTCTCAATTCCCGGCGGCTGCAAAATACACATCGATGATTCTCCCGACACCCTGGGCTTCTCGCTTCCTTGAACCCCAGCCCTTCGACAGTTGCTGTCTTGGCCTGACCTCAGCCACTCACTTCCACAGGTGTGATTTTATGTGTCAGTTTTCTGCTGTTGGGCAATAACTACCAGTTCTTACTTCTCGTGAGTCTGTGGGGTGGTTCTTCTACCGGCCTCCGGCAAGCCCACTCATGACCCTGACAGTGGGTGGGCTGGGCCTCCCTCCATGTGACCTTTCATCTTCAAAGCGCGTGTGCCTCTGTGTGTGTGTGTGTGTGTGTGTGTGTGTGTGTGTATGTGTTCATGTGGCGGTAGCAGCATAGGAAAAAGGCAAAGTGGAAGCTGCCAGGCCTTCTGAAGCTGAGGCTCGGAGATCGTACCTCATCACCTCCCCCTCTTTCTCATGGTCCAAACAAGTCACAGGGTTGGCTGAGGTTCAAGGGACAGAGAAACGGTCTCCAGTCCTGACAGGAGCAGCTGCACAGAACGTGTAGCCATTTTTGATCCACTACGCCCAGGCCTGGCCATGACCGGTAACTGCAAGTCGTCCACGATCTCCGTGTCTTAATCACTCTGTCACCACCTCCGACGTGTTCATCTCAGTCCCTCTTACGCTATAGATGCGGGAAGCTGTCAACCCCGCTGAGGCCTCCATTTCATTGATCCTCCACCTTTTCACTTCCCACCTGTCTGATGCCCTCTCTTCTCCTCACTCAGCTTCGATTATTGTGGTCCGGCAGTAGAATCTTCCGCGCCACTTATATAAGCAACAGTCTCGGTTAACTCCCATGCGTTCCCCTCTCTGTGCCTGCATCTGTGGAGCTGGGGCCAAACCACTGATTCCTCTGCTTTCCCTTTAAATTCATCACTGTTAACCTCAGGTGGGATGTTAAACTCGACCTCAAACCACATTACAGGCTCTAAATCCATTTATTCTGAAAATCTCTTTGAGGAACATAGCATGCTTTCTTCTCTAAAAGCCAGCCCTATGCTTAGCTGGTGACTTTGCCTCCTGTGTCTCTGATGGCATCTCAGCATCTTTGCCGGTGTGTGCTATTTTCTCTTCTGTTACTAGGGAGGAACACTCGAGGCCCCTCGCTGAGCTCAATCTCTCCATTTGCGCAAGCAGTTCCATTCCTTCTACCCACTTAAGGCCACGCCTTCAGTAATTTCTGCTTTTTCCTTCGCCATCCTTAATTTTCCCCTCTCTTCTGGACCCAGCAATTCTGAAAGGTCCCAATGGTCAAACAAGCACATCAGGATTTCGCTCATTTAAAAACAATTATCTCTCAACCTCGCTTGCCCTCCACTCCCATTCCATCCCTTGGCTTGGGGGTTATCTATACTCACTGCTTTCCTTTCTTCCATTTCTTCTCGAATCCATTTCAATCGGGCTCTCTCTCTCTCACTGCTCCACTCCAAATGGGCCTTCTCTAGCCCACCTGTGACCTCCACTTTTCAAATACAAGAGTCGGTTTTCATACCTCGTGCTATTTGACTCATAAGCAATGTGTGGTTCCGTGGACCAGTCCTGGGAACCCTTTGTTCACTTAGCTTTCAAGACACCACACGCCACTCTCTTTTCTTATTTTCCTGGCCTTCCTTCCTCATTTCCCTGGCTGGCTCCTTCTCAACTTCTGACTTAACTCTGTACTTTGCCCAGGGCTCAGTGTTTGAATCTCTTTCTAATGTTTTTTGAAATGTTTATTTATGAGAGTCAGAGACAGAACCCAAGTGGGGGAGGGGTAGAGAGAGAGGGGGACAGAAGATCTGAAGCAGGCTTGAGGTTCTGAGCTGTCAGCACAGAACCCAATGCAAGGCTGGAACTCACGAACCATGAGATCATGATCTGAGCCAAAGTCGGATGCTCAACTTACTGAGCCACCCAGGAGCCCCTTAATGTTTATTTTTGAGCGAGAGAGAGCATGAGTGGGGGGGGTGTGTAGAGGTGGGATAGGGCAGGGGATCCGAAACAGGCTATGTGCTGACAGTAGAGAGCCCCTGACGTGGGGCTCGAATTCACGAACAGCGAGATCATGACCTGAGCCGAAGTCAGACGCTCAACTGACTGAGCCACCCAGGCGCCCCTGAATCTTTTTTTTTTTTTTTTAATGTATACTCCCTTGCTTGGTGACTGTATCTAGTCTCAGGCCTTTAAATACTATATATTTTCCAATAATTCACAGATATGTTTATCCCCAGGTCAAACTTCTTCCCTGAACTCTAAATTTACACACCCAAGCACACACTTGTGTCTCCATGCAGAGAGCTAATTGGCATCTCAAACTTAACATGTTCAAAACCCAACTTCCAATCTTCCAGCACAAACTGGCTCCTTCTATAGTATTCACCACCTGTTAATGGTAACTCTGCACTTTAGTTAGTAGTTAGTTGCTCAGGCCAAATGTCTTGAGATCATCTTGACTCTCTCTCACAACCCTGCCCCAATACATTAGCAGATTCTGTTGGAATATACCCAGAATCCTACCACCTCTCACCACCTCTCTTCCGATCATGACTCAACCCACCATCATGTCTTGCCTGGATCACTACAGTAGTCTTCTAACTCATTAGTGAGCTTTAATCTTTGAGCGGCTTCAGATTATTTTCAAAGAGCAGCCAGAGTGATCCTGCTGAAACATAAATCACATCACTCTTAAGTTCCAAATCCTGCCATCATTCTCCATCTTAAGAGTAAAGTACTAAGTCCTTATGCTGCTTACAAGCACTTACACGATCTGGTCCGTTACCACTCATCAACTACTCTCCCTTGGGTTCAGCCCACTCCAGACACAATGGCCTCCTCACTATTGCTTTAACATGCTAGGTACACTCTCAACCCAGGGTGCTTGACTTTGCAGATTCCTCGTCCTTGGAAGCTATTATTCCAGACTGCTACATGGCTTACTCTCTCTTCTCCTTTAGATCTTTATTTAAAAACTGTCTTCTTGCTATATTTTACTATATAACCTCTTTCCTTTTAACATCTAATAGCATTCCAGAATATTGACAGGCCACAGTTTGTTTAATTTTTGAGGGAGAGGGGAAGTTTGTTTAATTTTTGAGGGAGAGCTTCTTAAGGAAGCTCCATGGTCAGCACGGAGCCAGACTTGGAGCTCAATCTTATGACCCTGGGATCATGACCTGAGCCAAAATCAAGAGGCGGATGCTTAAACGATGGAGCCACCCAGGTGCCACGATACGTCATAGTTTATTTAACCATTTCTCTTCCAATTCATTATTAGTTTCCTTTTTTTTTTGGTATTGCAAACTTTTTAATAAACATCCTCATATATTCTTGTTTGATTACCTGCACCAGGATAGAAATCTAGGTGGGTACCTAGCAGTGAAACTGCTTGGTGATAGGGGATAACGGTGTAATATTGAACAGATTCTTTCTCTAAAGTTGCTGCTTCGATTCTCCTACCACCAACATATGGGAGCCCACTTCCCCACGTGCTTACCAAATCTTAAAATAAAATTTTTGATCTTAAAAATAACCTGTCTTCTTGGGGTGCCTGGGTTAAGCATCTGATTTCAGCTCAGGTCATGATCTCACAGTTTGTGAGTTCAAGCCCCTCGTCGGGCTCTGGGCTGACAGCTCAGAGCCTGGAGCCTGCTTCAGATTCTGTGTTTCCCCCTCCCCTGCCCATGCGCTGCCTCTCTCTCTCTCTCTCTGTCTCTGTCTCTCTCTCCCCCCTCTGTCTCTCTCAAAAATAAATAAACATTTAACAATAATAAGAAATAAGTAAATAACTGTCTTCTTAGCTGGAGCCTCTCCGGTCACCATTACCTAAAATGTCACACCCCTAATCATTTTATACCATATCTTTTCTCTTGAACATTTACCACTATCTAACCAACTATATCATTGTTTAAATGTTTATTTATTTTGAGAAAGAGTGCAAGCAGGGGAGGGGCAGAGAGGGAAGGAGAGAGAGAATCCCAAGCAGGCTCCATGCTGTGAGTGCAGAGCCTAATGAGGGACTCGATCTCACAAACTGTGAGATCATGACCTGAGCCGAAATTGAGTCAGATACTTAACCGACTGAGCCACCCAGGTGCCCTGATTTTTTTTTTTTAAATCTTGGTTGTCTTTCTTACCCACTAGAATGTCAGATCCACAAGGCCAAGGATTATTTCTCTGTTTTCTTCAACGTTGCGTCCCCAGAACATGGAAGAGCTCCAGTCACATCATGTAATGTGTGCTCAATAAATCTTACTAAAGACATAACTACGCTGAACGAATTAATACCTTTGTGTGCATCTATGGTGGTACCTGCACATTTGCATGTCAGCCTCTCTGTGTGCCTATGTGTGTGCATGCAGATGGCCCCCAACTTACAACGGTTCAATTTATGAGTTTTCAGCTTCAAGGTGGTTTGAAAGCGATATGCATTCACTAGAAACCACAACTGGAATTTTGAACATGGATCTTTCCGAGGCTAGCGATATGGGCGATAATCACGTCTCGTGACGCTGGGTGGCAAGGGCGAGCCACAGCTCTGGATCTACCACCCTACTGCGAGGGTAAGCAATCCATCCCCACAACCGTTCTGTACCCAAACAACCACTCTGTTTTTTTCACTTAGAGCACAATATCCAATAAGTTCCATGAGACAGTCAACATTTTGTTATAAACTAGGCTTCACATCAGGTGATTTTGCCCAACTATAGGCGCCTGCAGGTGTTCTGAGCACTGTTAAGGTAGGCTAGGCTAAGCTACCGTGCTCAGAGATTAGGTGTATTAAATGAATTTTCGGCTTACAGTATTTTCAACTTACAATGTTTTGGTTTTTAAGTTAATTTATTTATTTTGAGAGAGAGAGAGACAGAGAGAGACATCATGCACACAAGCAGGGGAGGTGCGGAGAGAAAAGGAGGGAGAGAATCCCAAGCAGGCTCTGCACTGTCAGTGCAGGGCCCTGACACGGGGCTCAAACTCACAAACCGTGAGATCATGATCGGAGCCGAAATCAACAGTTGGACGCTTAGCCGACTAAGCCACCCAGGCCAGATATAACCCCATCAAGTCGAGGAAGATCTGTAAGTCTGTATAGGCCCAGTTGATAAGCGTGGCAAGGTTGAAATTTAAATAATAATAATAATTTAAATAATAGTCGGTAGTTACTGAGTGTTTCCGATGCGCCTAGCTACACTAAGCACTTTTCATGCAACATCTCATTTAATCTTTCCCATGAGGCAGATACAGTTTACTGTTTAAGAACACGCTCTGTAACCAAGGCTGCGTGCATTCGAATCCCAGCTCTTCCACAGATCAGCTGTGTGACCAGACAGGTCACTTACCCTTTCTGAAACTCATTCTTCTCATCTGTAAGTGGGAACTCTGTAGAACAACAATGCCTACTTCATAAGGTTGTTGTGAGGAATTAAATGAGAGAATACATAGGAAGCACTTAGAACAGTGTCTGCCTGGCACATAGCAAGCACCATATAAACATTTGCTAATACTCCCAATTAACAGATCAGGAAAGCTAAAGCTCGAAAAGTTTGGATTTGACTTAATAACAAGAGCGAAAGCATAGCAATTTCCATTTACCAAGTACTTACTATGTGCCAAGTGGGCCCTTTTCATATGTTATGATATAGATAGATATGCATACACATATAAAAATATACACAAACCTAGACTCATACGTATGTGTGCATATACATACACTTAAAAATAACAAAATGAAAAAGTTAAGAAACTTGAAAAAAAGAAACTGGTAACTACGGACGGTGGTAGATACATTAAATAGCTTGATTGTGTTGAATATTTCGCAATGTATATATATATATATATAAAATATTCAAGTTGTACACTTTAAATATATACAATTTAACATTTTTTATTAATGTTTATTTATTTTTGAGAGAGAGAGAGACAGAGTGTGAACGAGGGAAGGGCAGAGAGAGGGAGACACAGAATCGGAAGCAGGCTCCAGGCTCTGAGCTGCCTGCGCCAGAGCCCAGAGCCCAACACGGGGTTGGAACCCACGAACCGTGAGATCATGACCTGAGCCAAAGTTGGACGCTTAACCAACTGAGCCACCCAGGCACCCCATTAAATACATACAATTTTAAATGGTCAACTTTCCCTCAGTAAATCTGAGGGGGAAAAGGAAAGAAACGCGCCCAGGGTCACATAGTTCTAAATGGTCTGTGCTGCCAAAGCTGGTACCGTCAACACCTTGCACTAATGTGGGGTGTGTCCTGTGTCAGTACGTGCTTGTGCATCTCTTCGTGTGTGATCTGTGAGTAAGGACACGTGAGTGCACGTGGCTCTCCGTTTCTGTGACTGTAGGGGTCTGTATGTGCAGGTCAAAGTGTGAATGTTTTGAGAGATCTTTCTGGTAATCCCTCCCCTGCTCTTCTCCAGTACAGCCAGCAGAGGGGGCTCAGGAATTTTTTTCTCATCTTGAAGAGGCCGAGAGCACCCATTACAAACAAGCTTCCTTTGAAAAATGCCAATTCTTGATAGGGGACAGCTATGGTCTATGACTGGCTTTTCATAATCTGAAGACAGAAAGCAGGCAGCCACTCAGACCTCAAAGATCTCCACCCTCAGGGCCATTCCTGTCTGAGAGCAGGCACCCAGCTTCCAAAGAATGCCAAACCACTGATTTGCCCGGCGTCCCTTCCGTCTGTCCTGTGACGCTGTGAGTGGTCCACGTGCTGCTCTTCAGTTAGCCAGCGTCTCTGCCACAGCTCCTTCCCACCAACCAAGGGTGCTGGTTCCCTTTCCCTCCCACTCAGCTGCCTTCCTGTGGCTGGCTGTTCAACTGAATTCAGCTGACACTGGACAACACCCACAAGGCCGAGCTTTATCCCATGTAAACGTCCCAACAAGCCTAGGAGGCAAGAACCACTCATTTACTCTCCTCTTTTAGCAAAAGAGAAATTGAGGCCCAGAGAGGAGGGCGCCTTGCGTAAGGTCATATTGTCAATATGGGGCAGGAGCAGAGATCAAACCCAGGTTCCTCGGAACCCAGAGCCTCCTCCTCCTTCCATTACACACCATGGACTATGGCAACTGGGTGGGGAGGCTGGAACTGGAACTCAAGTGGCGACAGACTTCTTATCTTTACTGAATCCTACACCCCAAATGTCCCAACCTTAATGTGCACCAAAGTCAGCTAAGGGTGTTATTTAAGGAAAAAAAAAAAAACACAAACAAAAAACACAAAAGGCACAGAGCATCTGAGTCTGCATCAAGTCCAGGAAGTTGCCTTTGCAAGCAAGGAAGACCCCATGTGACTTGTGGATGCAGGGGGTCCCCTGCTCACACTGGGGGAAACCCAGGCCTCTTACAAAGCCCACTCGACACCCACCTCGAACCCCACAAGTTCTTGGCCGGCCAACTCCACAGGGCGTCAGAACAGTTCCAAATAACCGTGGTGACTGTTGAGGTCTATGATCTATTTTGAGTTCATTTTTGTGAAAGATGTAAGGTCCGTGTCTACGTTCTTCTGTGGAAAACACTATCCTTTCCACCACTGAATTGCCTTTGCTCCTTCATCACAGAATAGTTGACTATATTTGGCTCTATTTCTGAGCATTGAATCTATAGATCAAGTTGAGAAGAATTACGTCTAATAACATTGATTCTTTCAAACTGTGAACATGAGCTATCCCTCCATTGATTTAGACCATTTTTTATTTCCTTTGGCAGAGTTTTGCAGTCCTGCACATAGAGATTTTGCAAGTATTCTCTTAGATTTATCTATAAGAATTTGAATTTTGGTGCTATTGTAAGTGGCATTGATTTTTAATTTTTAATTCCAATCGTTCATTGTTGGTCTAGAGGAAAGCAATAACTTTCATGTATTAACCTTACATCCTATGGCTAATCACTTTTTAGTTCCAACAGGGTTTTTTTGGTCAATCCTTTGGAATATTCTATGTAGATAATCATCTCCCTTGCAAACAAATATCCAGGCACTTTATATACATTATAGCACTGATCCTTAGGATAACTCTGCACATCAGGTCCTATTAGCATCCTCATTTTGCACAGGAGAAAACTGAGACTTAGCTGCCTCAATTCAATTGTCCAAGGTCACAAAGCTTGGAAATGGAGGAACCAAGATGTAAACCAAGTTTGCCTGTGGACACAGCCTTTGATTCCCTGCACTCCACCACAGTGAGCTACTTAAGTAATTGGCTGAACCAAAAAGTACTAGAAAGTCCCATCGGAGTGGGGGAGTCAATCTCTGTCCCTAATCTACTGTGTGTCATTGGACAAGTCATCAGATCCCAAAGAGCACATCATTTATATCACAGACCTAGAGATCATTGGCCCAGGCTTTTTTAAATAAAACTTTTTGTTTTAGAACAGGATTTAAATAGGCACATCCCCAATGAATGTATAGAAGTGGCCAATAAGCATGAAAAGATGCTCAACATCTTCAGCCATTAGAGAAATGTAAATCAAGGTCATGAAGAGATGCCGCTTCAACGCACTAGGGTGACTATAATAAAAAGGCAAAAAACACAAGCTTTGAGAAAAATGTAGAGACATCGGAATCTTCAAGCACTGCTGGTGAAATTGTTAAATGGTGCCACCACTTTGGAAAACATTTTGGCAGTGGAATATTATTTGACAATGGAATATTATTCAACCTTATAAAAGAAGGAAATCCTGTCACCAGCTACAACATGGATGAATCTTGAGGACCTTATGCCAAGTGAAAGAGGCCATTCACAAAAGGACAAATATTGTAAACTGCCACTTACATAAGGTATGTGAAATTGTCAAATTCATAGATATAGAAGCATGTTAGCCTGCAAGGGGCTAGGAAGAGGGAGCAAAGGAGAACTCTTGTTTAATGGGTATAGAATTTAGTCCTACAAGATGAAAAAGTTCTGGAGAATTGTTTCCTAACAATGTAAATATATTTAACATGGCTATACTGTACACTTTAAAATGATGAAAATGATACATTATACTATGTTTTTATCTGAAAAAATGAAGCCTATAAGTGCTCAGAAAAATATTCAATTGAAATAGTATGAAAAAAAATACCAATCCTTTATATTTCCAATTCAGTTTCCAAAGGAAACTCAAGGTTCTCATATATTAAAACTATCATCCCAATTGAGGTTTTTATTTCAAACTTGGGGAATTGCCCACATTTATCCCTGCTGTGGCATTCCTAGTAAGAAGAAGACATTCCACTGAAAATCTTGGAGGAAACATTCTTTGATGAAAGTAGTCACAATTCAGGGCACCTGGGTGGTTCCATCGGTTAAGCATCCAACTTCAGCTCAGGTCATGCTCTCATGGTTTGTGAGTTTGAGGCCCACATCAGGGTTTGTGCTGACAGCTTGGAGCCTAGAACATACTTAGGATTCTGTGTCTCCCTCTCTTCCTGCCCCTCCCCCACTTGCACTCTCTCTCTCTCTCTCTCTCAAGAATAAATAAACATGAAAAAGTTTTTTCAGGTACTCACGATTCAATGAGATGTGGGAATGTAAGAAAAAAATGGAATACTGTACTATTAAAATTTATTCTACAACATGCAAGATGCAATTTGAACCCAAACTATATTTAAAGAAGAAGACGAAGAAAAAGAAGAAGAAGAAAAGTTACTTAAAAAAACAATGCTTGGAGAAACGAAGATAGCAGTGGAGTAGAAGGACCCTAACTTGTCTCATCTGACAAATATGACTAGACTACTGTCAAATCATCCTAAATACCCCAGAAATCAGTCAGAAGACTGGCAGAATGAACTCCACAGCCGAAGGTAGAGAAAAGCCCACACAGAAGAAGGTAGGAAGTGAGAAGATGCAGCTGGGGAGAGACAAAGATGGTGGCCCATACAGTGGGGAGTGAGCCATGTTCACAGAGAAGGGTGAGAGACTAGCATACAGTGGGGCCACAGAGAAGACGAATCCCCATAACAACTTGCTTGGAAAGCAAGAGGGCCCGAATTTTGTGAGTTCTTGCAACCAGTAGGGCTTAAAGACTGTAGTTTTATGGGGCATCAAAGTGACTCAGTTGGCTGAGTGTCCAATTTCTGCTCAGGTCATGATCTCGTAGTTTGTGAGTTTGAGCCCCACATCGGGCTCGCTGCTGTCAGTGCACAGAGCCCACTTCAGATTCCCTGTATCCCTCTTTCTCTGCCCCTCCCTTGCTCATGATGTCTCTCAAAAATAAAAATAAAACATTTTAAAAAAAAAAAGACTGTAGTTTTAAAGGTCGGTGTGTTTGGCTCTGGGAGAGCTCAGAGGGCATTGGGGCTGCTCTTGGAGAAAATGCAGGGCATTTTGGAAGCAGTGGAAACAGTGAGAACAGTGATCTGAAGAGTACCTGGGGGTGGGGCGCCTGGGTGGCTCAGTCGGTTAGGTGTCTGACTTCGGCTCAGGTCATGATCTCACGGCTTGTGAGTTCAAGCTCTGAGTCAGGCTCTGTGCTGACAGCTTGGGACCTAGAGCCTGCTTCGGATTCTGTCTCTGTCTCTCTTTGCCCTTCTCCCCCCTCAAAAATAAATAAACCTTACAAAATTTTAAAAAAATGAAGAGTGCCTGGGGCATACCTTGGAGAGGTTAGTTGCTCATCTCAGTGTGTCCCAAAGAGGCAGCATTCATGGACAGACCCCCTCCAGGAACACGGGAACTGGCAGGAGCCATTTCCCTCCCCTGCACCTCACCATGAGCACAGGGCCACCTGTGGGAACAGTGCACCCCTAACACTCCCTACGTGATGCTCACACCCAGCCCTGCCTCCCCCCACTCACCTTGCCCCAAAAGAACGGCCCTTCTCAGGCCTCTTGGCTGAGTCTCAGCACAGCAGGCCCCTCACCCAGAAGACCTGCATCAACCCCTGGCAAGACCGCATTTCCCACCTCGGGAGTCTTGCGAGGCTTTGGTTCCAGGAACGGCAGCAACAGGTCTCACTTTGCAAAGAGACAGGAGCACACCTGGGCAAAACACACCACCTTCAGGCCGGGGCCCGAACACTGCCCGCAGCAGGCAAAGAGAGCCTCTGCAGTTGACTGGCCTGGAAGATAAGGTGGCCAGGACACAACAGCAGGGCACACACGGCACATGCTGGAGACAGGCCCAGAGGTGCCGGGTCCTTGGGAACAGAGTGCGCTACGCTGCAGGCCACTACAGGACGTCTTTTTCAGAAGTCAAATTACCTTCAAGGACAGATGTAGCAGGCTTTCCTGAAACACAGAAATAGCTAGAGGCTTAGACAAAAGGACAAGACTGAGGAATTTGTCTGAAATGAAAGAACAGTACAAGATCACGACCAGAGACCCAAGCAAAACAGATATAAGTAACATTCCTGGTGGAGAATATAGAGCAATGATCATAAAGATATTCACTGGCCTTCAGAAACGAGTGGAGGACATTTTAACACAGAGATAAGAAATGGCAGAAATAAAGGGCTCAGAAAATGAAATGAGAAACATGCTTGACCGAATGAACAGCAGGCTGTAAGAGGAACGAATTAATGACCTAGAAGACAGAGTAATGGAAAGTAATCAAGTGAACAAAAGAGAGAGAAAAGAATTGTGCAAAATAAGAACAGACTCAGGGAACTCAGTGACTTGATCAAACATAATAACATTCATATTATAGGAGCCCCAGAAGAAGAAGAAGAGAGAGAAAAGCGGGCAGAGAAATTATTTGAAAAAAAGAATAGCTGAAAATTTCCCTAATCTGGGGAAAGAAACAGATATTCAGTTTCAGGAGGCACAGAGAATCCTCAATAAAATCCACAAAAGCTGATCCACATCAAGACATATTGTAATTAACCTTGAAAAATGTAGCGATAAAGAAAAAATCTTAAAGACAGCAAGACAAAAGAAGTCATTAACTTACAAGGGAAAACCCATAAGGCTAGCAGGAGATTTTTCAACAAAATATTTACATGCCAGAAAGGAATGGCATGATATCTTCAAAGTGCTGAATGGGAAAAACCTGTACCCAAGAATACTTTATCCAACAAGGCTATCATTCAAAATACAAGGAGAGATAGTTTTCCAGACAAACAAAAACTAAAGTAGTTTGTGACCACTAAACCAGCCCTGCAAGAATTATTAAAAGGGACTCTTTGAATGGAAAGACCAAAAATGACAAGGAAAGATCAAAAAGAGACTCTTTGAATGGAAAGACAGCCTGAAGGTAGGAAATACAAAAGCAGCAAAAGCTGAATATTTCTGTAAAAACTCAGTCAAGGAACTCACAAAATAAAAGGATGTAAATATGGCACAATACACTTAAATGTTGGGAGGGGAGAGTGAAGAATTGGTTCAAACATAAATGACCATCAACTTAATGTAGACTGTGACATGCAGAAGAGGTTATATACAAATTTAATAATGGTAACCAGAAATCAAAATCGCTAATAAATATGGAAAGAATAAAGAGAAAGAAATCCAAATATATCACCAAAGAAAACCAGCGAACCCTAAAAGAGAAAGACAAGAAGGGATCAGAGAGGGGCACCTGGATGGCTCAGTCAGTTAAGCATCAGATTCTTAATATCGACTCAGGTCTCCATCTCATGGTTCATCAGATCAAGCCCCACATTGGGCTCTATGCTGACAGTGCAGAGCCTGCTTGGGATTCTCTCTGTCCCTCCCTCACTCTCTCTGCCTCTCACCTGTGTACTTCCTCGTTCTCTCTCAAAATAAATAAATAAACTTTAAAAAAAAGAGAAGGGATCAAAGAAAATCTCCAGAAACAACCACAAAGCAAGTAAAAAAAAAAAAATGGCGATAAATACATAACTCTCAATACTTACTTTGAATGTAAATGGACTAAATGCTCCAATCAAAAGACATAGGGTGTCAGAATGGATAAAAAAAAACAAGCAAGACTCATTTTAGATCTAGAGACACCTGCAAACTGAAAGTGAGGGGATGGAGAAATATTGATAATGCAAATGGACTGCAAAGAAAGCCAGAGTAGCAATGATTATTTTTTTTTAATGTTTTATTTATTTCTAGCAGAGAGAGAGAGAGACAGCGTGAGCAGGGGAGGGTCAGAGAGAGAGGGAGTGACAGACTCTGAAACAGGCTCCAGGCTCCGAGCTGGCAGTCAGCACAGAGCTCGACGCGGGGCTCGAACCCATGAACCGCGAGATCATGACCTAAGTGAAAGTCGGACGCTAACCGACTAAGCCACCTGGGCGCCCCGGCAATGATTATTTTGGACAGACTTTAAAACAATGATTGTAACTGGAAACTAAAAAGGATACCACATAACCATATAGAGGAAACCAAGAGGAAGTTATAATATATGTAAATATTTATGTACCCAACATGAAAGCACCCAAATACACAAAACAGCTAACAACAAACAGAAAGGAACAAATCGATACTAACACAATGATAGTAGGGGACTTTAACACCTCACTTGCATCAATGGACAGATCATCTAAACAGAAAATCAATAAAGAAACAACGGCTTTGAATGACACACTGGACCAGATGGATTTAACAGAAATATCCAACATTCCATCCTAAAACAGCAGAATATACATTCTTTCAAGATGTCACTAAATAAGAACTACAGGTCAATATCCCTAATGAACATAGATGCAAAAATCCTCAACAAAATATCAGCAAACCAAATCCAACAATACATTAAAAAAAATAAATATTCACCATAATCAAGTGGGATTTATTCCTGGGTTGCAAGGCTGGTTCAATATTCACAAATCAATCAGTGTGATATGTCACATCAACAAGAGAAAGAATAAGAACCATATGATCACTTCAATAGACAGAGAAGAAGCATTTGACAAAGTATAACACCCATTCATGATAAAAGCCCTCAACAAAGTACTGTTAGAGAGGACATACCTCAACATAATAAAGGCCATACATGAAAAACCCACAGCTAACATCATCCTCAATGGGGAAAAAGTGAGAACCTTTCCCCTGAGATAAAGAACAAGACAAGGATGTCCATTCTCACCACTTCCATTCAACACAGTACTGGAAGTCCTAGCCATAGCAATCAGACAACAAAAAGAAATAAAAGGCATCCAAATTGGTAAGGAAGAAGTAAAACTGTGAGAACTGATCAACGAATTCAGTAAAGTCATAGGACACAAAATCAATCTACATAAATATGTTGCACTTCTATACCAATAATTAAAGCAGAAGGAAGAGAAATTAAAAAAACAATCCCAGGGCGCGTGAGTGGCTCAGTTGGTTAAGTGTCCAACTTCGGCTCAGGTCATGATCACACGGTTTGTGGGTTCAAGCCCCGCATCGGGCTCTGTGCTGACAGCTCAGAGACTGGAGCCTACTTCCGATTCTCTGTCTCCCTCTCTCTCTGCCTTCCCGCACTCATGCTCTGTCTCTCTCTCAAAAATAAATAAACATTAAAGAAAAATCCCACTTACAATTGCACCAAAAATAATAGGATACCTAGGAACAAACTTAACCAAAGAGGTGAAAGCCCTATACTCTGAAAGCTATAAAATACTGATGAACAAGATTGAAGATGGTACAAAGAAATGCAAAGACACTCCATCATCCTGGATTGGAAGAACAGCTATTGTTAAAATGTCAAATACTACCCAAAACAATCTACACATTTGATGCACTTCCCATCAAAATACCAACAGGATTTTCACAGAAATAGAACAGACAATCCTAAAATTCCATGGAACCACAAAAGACCCCAAATAGCCAAAACAATCTTGAAAAAGCAAAGCAAAGCTGGAGGTCTCACAATTTCAGACGTCAAGTTATATTACCAAGCTGTACTCGTCAAAATAGTACGGTACTGGTACCAAAACAGACACATATCAATAGAACAGAACAGAAAAGCTAGCAATAAACCCACAAGTATATGGTCAATTAATCTTTGACAAAGCAAGAAAGAATATCCAATGGGGAAAAGACCATCTCTTCAACAACTGGTGTTGGGAAAACTGGACAGCAACATGCATAGAAAGAAACCGAACCACTTTCTTACCCCAGACACAAAAATAAATTCAAAATGGACGAAAAACCTAAATGTGAGGCCTGAAATCATACAAATCCTAGAAGAAGCACAGGCAGTAATTTCTCTGACATTGTCCTTAGGAACTTTTTTCTAGATTCTGATAAAGCGTTAGTATCTGAAATATATAAAGAATTTAGCTCAACATCCAAAAAACAAATAATCCAATTAAAAAATGGTCATAAGACATGAACAGACATTTCTCCAAAGACATCCAGATGGCCAAAAGGCACGTGAAAAGATGCTCAACATCACACGTCATCAGGGAAATGCAAAGCAAAACTACAAGGAGACATCACCTCACACCTGTCAGAATGGCTGAAATAAAAAATACAAGACACAACAGGTGTTGGCAAGAATGTGGAGTAAAAGGAACCCTCTTGCACGGTTGGTGGGAATGCAAGCTGGTGCAGCCACTGTGGAAAACAGTATGGAGTTTCCTCAAAAGGTTAAAAATAGATGTACTCTATTATCCAGTAATCACACTACTGGGTATTTACCCCCAAAATACAAAAACACGAATTCAAAGGGATACATGCACCCCTAAAACACGAATTCAAAGGGATACATGCACCCCCATGTTTACTGCAGCATTATTTACAATAGCCAAATTATAGAAGCAGCCTCAGTGTCTATTGACTGATAAATGGATATAAGTATATGTACAATGGAATATTATTCAGCCATTAAAAATAATGAAATCTTGCCTTTTGCAACAACATGAATGGAGCTACAGAGTATAATGCTAAGTGAACTACGTTAGTCAGAGAAGGACAAATATCAATACTACCCTAATATATGTTTCAGAAAAAGAGATCACAAGAAAAGAAAACTACAAATCAATATCCCTTATAAGGAGATGCAAAGTCCTCAACAAAATACTAGAAAACCAAAATCCAGCAGCATATAAAAAGGATTACACGTGAAGTGGGGTTTGTCCCAGGAATGAAAGGTTGGGTCAACATATGAAATCAGTGTAATGCATCATATCAATAAAGGAAAAACACATGATAATCTCAATAGATGAAAAAGAAAAATTTTTGATAAACTCTAAAACCCTTTTGTGGAGACAAACTAGGAATAGAAGAAAAGTTCCTCAAACTGATAAAGGACATCTATGAAAAAGCCACAGCTAACATCATACTTACAGGTGAGAGACCAAATGCTTTATTGAATCACCTAAGATCAGGAACAAGGCAAGGAAGGATATTTGCTCTTGCCACATTGTACTAGAAGTTCTTGCCTAGGCAATCAGACAAGAAAAGAAGAGAAAAGACATCCATACTGAAAATGAAGAAGTAAAACTATCTCTACTCACAGGTGACATAATCTCATATATATATACACACACACACACACACACATATACATAGAACCTCAAGAACCCACCCACTCCACAAAAAATATTGTTAAAGCTAATAAATGAGCTCAGAAAAACTGCAAGATATAAGACGAATATACAAAAATTAGTTGTCTTTCTGTCCACTAGCAATGGAAAACCCAAATTTCTTAAGAAAATAATTCCATTTACAATAGCATCAAAAAGAATAAAATATTTAGGAAGACATTTAACAACATAAATGCAAGACTCATACACTGAAAACTACAAAATCTTGTTGAAAGAAATTACAGGAGACCTAAATAAATGGAAACACATCCTATTGTCCTTGGATTGGAAGGCTTATTATTGTTAAGATGGTAATACTGCCCCAAATGATCTACAGAGTCAACAAAATCCATCAAATTCCCAAGCGCCTCTATGGAAGACACGGACAAGCTGTTCATAACATTCTTATGGAAATGTAAGGCCTCCCGAGTAGCCAAAATAATGTTGAAAAAGAAGAACAAAGATGGAGGACTCACAATTCCCAATCTTAAAATTTATGGCAATGCGACAGTAATGAAGAAGATGCCGTTTTGGCATAAGGATAAATATACAGATCAATGAAACAGAATAGAGAGTCCAGAAATAAAGCCATATATCTACAATCAACCAATTTTCAACAAGGATGTCAAGTCCATTCAATGGGGAAAGAACAGTGTTTTCAACAAAAAGTATTAGAACAACTGGATATCCACATGCAAAAGAATGACTTTAGGCCTCTAACTCACACCATATACAAAAATTAACCCCAAATGGATTACAGGTTCAAATCTAAGAACTAGGGGCACCTGGGTCGGTTAGGCATTCAACTTCAGCTCAGGTCCTGATCTCACGGTTTTGTGAATTCAAGCCCCACATCAGGCTCTGTGCTGACAGCTCAGAGCCTGGATCCTGCTTCGGATTCTGTATCCCCCTCTCTCTCTGCCCCTCCCCCACTTGTGCTCTGTCTCTCTCTCTCAAAAATAAATAAATGTAAACAAATTTTTAAAGAAAAAGTACTATCATCTAAATTACAGTTACATGGTTCCGTGTCTGCCTCTCTCTCTGCCCCTCCCCTGCTCATGCTCTGTCTCTCTCTCAAAAATAAAGAAACATTAAAAACAATTTAAAAAATAAATCTAAAAGCTAAAGATATAAAACTCTTAGAAAGAAACATGGGCATAAATCTTCAGGGCTTTGGATTAGGCAGGTGTGTTTTAAACATGGCATCCAAAGCCAAACAACAAAAGAAAAATCAGATAAAGTGGACTTCATCAAAATTAAAAACTTTTAGTGTAAAGAAAGTTTTAGGCACTGCACAAAATGGGATAAAATACTCGTATATCATTTATCTGACTTAAGAAAACTTTGTATATAGACTATATAAACAACAGTTACAAGTCAACAATAAAAAGACTAAACACCCAGTTAAAAATGGGCAACGATTTGACATGAAGATATACAAATAGCCAATATGTATGTGAAAAGATGCTCAACACTATTAGTCATTAAGAAAATGCCTATCAAGACCACACTGAGATACCATTTAAATCTGCCATGATGGCTATAGTTAAAGAGAAAGAAAACAGAAAATAACAAGTGTTGATAAGGATGAGAAGACATTGGCATTCCTAGTGGAATGTAATATGGTGCAACTGCTTTGGGAAAAAAATTGATGGCTCCCCCAAACGTTAAATGTAAAGGTATCATATACCTAGCAATTCTATTTCTACATATATGTATGCTCAAGGGAATTGAAAACACGTGTTCACGGACAAATCTGTGCACAAATGACCACAGTAGCATAAATTCATCACAGCCTGAAGTAGAAACAACTCAAACACCCATCAACTTATGAATGAAAAAACAAAATGTGGCCTATCCCTAAAAAGGAATTCTATTCAGCCATAAAAGTAATGAAATACTGATACATGTTAGCACATGTGTGAGCATTGAAAGCATCATACTAAGTGAAGAAGCCAAATACATAAGGCACATAATTGTGCGATTCCACTTCCGTGAAATGTACAGAATAGCAAATCCATAGACACAGAAAGTACATTAGGACAGAGAGGCAGAGTTTACTTGCTCAAGGTCACAGGGCTCCTAACGCAGCAAATTCAAGATCCGAAATTACATCTTCTAATTGAAAGATGTTCTAACAACTCTTCTCTGTCCTCATACATTTGTCCCAACAAACACCGATGATATACCTACAACATGCCAAACACCAAGAATAAAACCACGAATAAGACACAACAAACCCTACCTTCCAGGAGGTCACAGTGGAGTATGGAAAACAGACATGAAAACAACGAATAAGTGTCCACTCAAGACTGAAATGTCGGGGCACCTGGGTGGCTCAGTCGGTCAAGCGTTCGCCTTCGGCTCGGGTCCTGATCTCACAGTTCGTGGGTTCGAGACCCGCGTCGGGCTCTGTGCTGATAGCTAGCTCAGAGCCTGGAGCCTGCTTCAGATTCTGTATCTCCCTCTCTCTCTGACCCTTCCCTGTTCACGCTGTCTCTCTCTCTTTCTCAGAAATAAGTAAAACATTAAAAAAATTTTTTTTTAAAAAAGACTGAAATGAGGTCAATTGTAGAGATACCTCAGAGAAGGGAGGATTGTGTTAGTTCAAGTCTTCTGAAAAGCTGAGGCTGAGAGGATTATATTAAAGGAAATGTCTGTGTGGGAGGAAAACACCAAGATGCGAGTCTGACATGAATGAAGAAAAGAGGGAGACAAGATTGGATAGTGGCACCCTAGACTGCTATGTGGCCTAAGGGAAGCTTCACAAAGCTGTGGTTGAGGACCACTCAAATCAAAGTCACAGTCAAAGAAGAACCATGCCTCCCAGGAACAAGTTTGCCTCAGTAACCCTTCTGTCTTCCATCACTGACTGGGAGCACCCCGGGGAAAGACAATGGCCTTGATGCAAACCTGGACGTGGGTGTCACTGCACAGCAGCTGAGACGCTTGGTCAGTTAAGCTCCCTGTAGTTGGAGATCCTCAAATGCAGTCCTTATTGTCACCACAAGAGTTAAACGTCCGGGGTAGCATTTTCTGGCCCTGGTGATTTATAACTTGGATTCTAAGATTATGCTCCTCTTATGGACAGAGACAGTATAAGGAAGAAAGTCAAGCACTGTGTAGAAAAGGAGACCAGATGAGCGGCTGTGGTTCTTACAAAGACTTACACTAGTTCTGGGACTTAGTCCTTGGATATTCAACAGAGCTTCTCTTGTCTTAGCCACGTCCCCAGGGTCTTATGCTTATAATCTAGCACGTATTAAATATGCTAGAAAAGAAAATGTAACTAGATGACCATTTTATGTCGCATCGCTCACTGTAATCCAGCTCGTCATTTAACACACGGAAAACTTTGTAAATTAATATTCGGTCATTCCAGGCAGAGTACTTCCGAAAAGATTTGTGAGTTCATTTACATGTTTATCTGCTCTTTTCTCCTTGACAGTAGGGCTGTTCTTCCGCCTGATGATTAGAATGAATTGGATACTTTGAACTCATCCATCAGATTTGGAAGTGATATCGTAATTGGCGAAGGTGTTTAACAGTTAATTGAACATTTCTACTGTGAATTTCCATTTTTCTTAGGTACAGAAATAGCACAGCAGGGCCATGGACAAGTAAAGAATGTCACACAAACATCTTTATCTGTCTTGTTTTCTGCATCCCTGCTTCTTCCTTGCAAACTCCTGTGCGCACAGCAGGACACTCAGTGACCATTTTATGATTTCATTTTCCTTCTTTTTTTTAATGTTTTATTTATTTCTGTGAGAGAGAGAGAGAGAGCATAAGCAGGGGAGAGTCAGAGAGAGAAGAGAGAGAGGGAGACACAGAATCTGAAGCAGGCTCCAGGCTCTGAGCTGTCAGCACAGAGCCCAACGCGGGGCTCGAACCCACAAACTGTGAGATCATGACCTGAGCCGAAGTCGGACACTCAACAGACTGAGCCACCCAGGCACCCCTATGATTTCATTTTCTATGAATTTTTAAAAACTGAAATACATGGGAACAAGTGCATCTTTGTCTCATGTGGCTACTGAGAATTTTAAGATAATCTTATAAAGAGCTTTGAAAATCTGAATGTTACCAATTCACGTAGGTAGAGTATTTGGTGTTCAGGTCCTATCCAAATGCATCATCAGACATTTATATTGTATCTTCCTTCCTCTTCCCTCTTCTTCGTTTCAAACCCTCACCTTACAGCTGCCTAGAAGTTATAATAATATATAGAATCCAGCCTTAAATTCTAAAACACAGCTACTTTCTTTAACCTGGAATAGAGAAAATAATCTCTTTTACTGTGGAACTCTTTCAACCATGAAAAATAATTCTCTATATCCTTACTTAGAAAGTTATGACCTTTATTCATCTCTAATATTTTCAGAATGGGTGCCAACCAAGAGGCATTCATATTTCTTCGGATTTATGCCAACCAAGAGGCATTGCATTTCTTCCAAATTTCAAATAAGTGTTTTAGTGAAGCTCTTTGGTGGGAGTTACTGATATGGATATTAATTTAGTACCCATAGCGGGGTGCCTGGGTGGCTTAGTCGGTTGAGCGTCCGACTTTCGCTTAGGTTATGATCTCGCGGTTCGTGGGTTCGAACCCCGCATCGGGCTCTGTGCTGACTGCCAGCTCAGAGCCTGGAGCCTGTTTCAGAGTCTGTGACTCCCTCTCTCTCTGACCCTCCCCTGCTCACGCTGTCTCTCTCTCTCTCTCTCTCTCTCTCTCCTAGAAATAAATAAAAAAATATTAAAAAAAAATTTAGTACCCATAGCCAAAGTATAGTTGCACCATCATCTGAAAAAAAAGAACTGTTACTCAAAGCCTAGAATAAACCAGCTATTTGCCTTTCTTCAACGGTTTCGTTCTGGCAGTTGATCTTTCTCTTTGCATTATCCATTTATCTGACTGGCCTTTACACCTTATTTCCAGATATTATTTACCTGGGGAAGGGTCAGTGCAACAGGAAATGGGTACTTGTTAGTCTGGGTCCACCGAGAAGGAGCAGGTACCAAGACGGATTTACTGGAGAAAATGCACATAAGGGAAAATACACCATGTGTACGGAGAGGGCCAGAAGAGGTTCAAGAGCTGTCAGACAGTAATACGGACCTAACTCTGTGGAGGAGAGAGGGAAGGAAGGAAGGTTGCGTCTGAAAAGTCTTACACTGCAGTACGGTTCTAAGAAAATTTCAACAAGACCAACAGAAAGTCCTTGAGCCGAAGTCACCCTTTAGAAGAGTTCTGTATCTCCCCAAAGTGGGCCTGCTTTAGTGTCCTTGATATGCTCAGTCATTGGCTGGGAGCAACCCATGGGAAAATTGGTCTGATGCAGAAGCAATGGAGGATTACAGAGCTCAGCAGCTGAGATCATCATTCAACCAGGCTCCTTGAAGTCCGAGATCTGAGAGGTATCTTTCACGGCCAACATGGTACTCTTACCAGAAAAGAGACGACTGCATCTCAAACTTCACACTCCTTACTAAAAGGACACAAATGGGCAGGAAAGTCTCATTTAGAGCAGAGGTAAGTTGCCCCAGGCCAGAAACTCACTGATTCGTTCAGATCACACTTTAGGGATGCAATGGAGCACATGGTTTACAGACTTGCATTCCAATCCCACCTCCCCCACTTGGTGGTTGCATGAATTTAAGCAAGTCACATAAAAACTGAAGAAGTCTTTTAAGAACACTAAAAAACTGAAGTCTCAACTTGTTCATCTGCCAAGTGGAGATAATGATGACCTCGCTTACCAAATGGGGACTATTGGGAAAATGAAACAACCTCTCAGGTCCCGTGGGTGAAGATATGGCTTGGCCTGTAGCACAACACTCGCTCCTTCCCCTTCCCCAGTCACGTGATGCAAAGAGAGGAGTCTCTATTTGTCATCTCTTTGCCCAAGAAGACTGGCTTTTCCCCCCTTGATCTCAGCTACTGTTTTTTTTTTTTTAAATATTTTTTATTTATTTCTAGGAGAGAGAGAGAGAGACAGCGTGAGCAGGGG